>NC_091528.1:1500000-1747500 GCF_041682495.2 Bombus fervidus | reverse complement strand
AGAGGGTACATTTTCTGGCAAATTTTCGATCGTTTCAAAGTTTTTCCAAAATTTTAAACCAATTAAGGCTACATTTTGTCGATTACATCTCTGTAGTTATTTATTTCTCTGGATCTGTAATTTGGGACAATTGAACAGTGTGAACGTTCGAAACGGAAAGAGGGTAGCCCGGAAATGTGTGATTGGATAAATGTCGAAAACAAATAGGATGATTCCATTCAGAAAAGAGAGGAGGTAGAAACGAGTATGGGAAAGGGAGGCAGAGTGAGAACACTTCTCAGCACGACCATTGTTCAACATGCGTTCATTTTAATTGAAAGGATACATGGTGCACACGAAACCTAACAAACGGCACGTGTCATCGCGCCAGCTTCAATATTTGCGCTCTAGCACATAGCCACTGAGATTGAAATGAATTGAATGAATGCTGGGACGCTGCTAAAAACAACAAGATACTGTGCAAATATATAGAAATACGAAAAGTATAACGACGACACTTGTGTTCAGTCGTTGGCAGTTGTAAACAAGCGTGACGAGTAATACCACTAGCTGTCGAGAGATATGGTTGTCGAGCGCCTTTCGATAACAACACACTAAGCATGCCGCATTTCACTCAGACGTGCAGATTTTTATATTTTTACTAAAACTTCCCAAACAAGCATTCGCGAATCTATCTATGTTACATACATGACATTTTTTCATATTTCTACCCATAGAATGCTACGATCGTTTCACGAAAACAAATTCGATAAAATCGAAGTAACAGTGACCACAAGAGGCAGTGGCACGCAAATTATGTACGCAAAGAAGAATTTCAACACGTAACAAGAGAGAAACGTTTCTCGCTACCAATTGCGAGAAGTATGATAAATTATAATTATAAACTGGGAATTATTATTTTCATGTATGAAGTTATATAAATTTTCATTACGAAGCTTGATATTGCGGGAGACAATAAACTCGTAAGTTCTCTGAAAAGAAGGCGTATCGCTATCGGGATCTCGTTTCGTTTCCTCAAATCTCGAAAGTCGCGCACAAAATTCCTAGCGCGTACTCACGACGGCGAGAAAATTGCAAGGATGCTGTGAATGTCGAAGAAATGGCAAGTGTTGGCAACGAAAAATTCGCCCAGGATTCCGGTGGAAAAAGCGTGCAATGCGGTCTAAATATTTGCTCGGATGGCAATTGTCGTTAGAGGGTAGGATGATGGAAAAAGTATGTGGTGCGCGCGGAATACACGCATTCTCTGGCTGGGTTGGCTGTTTTAATTGAAACGGCGCGAAAGGAGGCGTAGTCGGCGGCAAAAACACCGGCACGCGGCAATATTTGCAGCGAAGTGTAGAAATTGGAACGACTCGCCCTGAAGAATGGCGTCATTTTGTTTGGCCGGTTTTGTTCGCGCCGTTTACCCGTTTCCCGACGTTGCCCAAGCATCCGACCGATCGACCCCCGTCGAATACGAATAAATCCGATTCCGTCCTCCGGTTATTCGATGCTAAATACTCCGACGATTGTTCCACGTGCGTTGCTCTTCGTCTATAGAACGCGTGAGATTCCATTAAATGTGATTTTCGAATATCGATAGATTTTTCACAAACGGTCGTTTCCTAAATTCGTTAAGCTTTTGTTCAAAGTATCGGAAACACGAATCTTTTCAATGTAAAGTAACTGCAAAAAATACTTACGTACCATCGTATTTATTATAGCATTTACATACTACGGTAGAGCCTGTCATATGTTCCTCTGTAGTGTTAAATTCGTAGTCAATACTGGTTTCGATAGTCAACTTCATTGTCTGAGATTTGGTTAAATTGGAACGCCATTATTAAGTGGAAGGATAAAAAACAGTGAATGGGAGAAAAGGAGCAATCAATATTTCATTTTTTGTCTTTATAGTTCGTTTGATTAATGTGCAAACGAAACACCCGTTCGAATATTCTTCATCTCTAACACTAATGCTGTTACATCTATACAGCTTAAGTATATGTTACACGCAAATAATCTTAATGCTAATCCTTTGTATTTCAAATTACATTATACATTTTATCGTGATTGTTTCCAATTTACTGTTTCTTCGTATACATATTTGTAATATTAGTCAGATATAATAACAGTTAAAATTCGTAGGAAATTGTTATATAGATTAATAATACAAGTTAGTTTGATGGGAGAAAATTTTGTTTCCGACAATTTCATATGCACTTGGTACTGGCTGGGGAGTATGAACAAATTAGATTTTCGAAATTTATTTCGTTACAATCTCTTCTTTCTTCCTGTGTTCCTATTTCATAGGTTCTCACTAAAAAAAACGTATCGTGCCTCTGTGTGCATACAATAATGAAATTGTGAAAATTTAATTTCCATCCGTAGCTGAATTTACGTCGAAATTTCTTTCGCCAGTCATCTGTTGTCTAAAATGCATTTTTTATACCATAAAATGAACATTATTTGACAAATACATCCTAGCTCTATTCGCGAGTGTTTCCGTTAACAGTTGAAAATTTTGAATACCAAAGAAAACCAAATAGAAAGACAATTTTATCTGGACTTCAGTTTACAAACTGAAGAACTGTAAACTGTAAATTGATGATGTTAATGAATTTAATTGTATTATACAAATAATTTTATCAATAAATAAATTCAACCAGTCGTTCGAAAGAATTTATTGTTCGCTAACTAAGAACCAAAACTACTAAAATATGCGAAGAATGCAAAACAACGATGATTTCTAAAAATATTCTTACAAACATCGTACTTCTATGACGAAAGTTCGTGAATGTCAATGATTTAAATTAAGGAATTTATTCTGCTGGAAACTAAAGTATACCTAACTAAGGGATACCTTTAAAGATAATTAAGACCATAATTTTCAACTTGCTACGAATCTCTTCGAACAAACTGAACTGGTGTTTAATAAATAGTCGCCGTATACATTGATTTTGCCGCAAGCCACGCGTCAAAGGGGACCGCGTCAAGGAACATAAGGAACGTTGGAAAATCGAAAACGACGAAGGAAAGGCAAAACCAAACTGCCTGAATTCCGGCGATGTGGCCAGCGCCATTTGCCGGTACGACACATCCGAAGATTCGTGGAGGCAAAACTAAGTTGTTGAAACTCGCTTGGCAGTCGTCAAAGCGGCGCGACATCGAGGCAAGTGACATGGTAGCGCAACGTGGAGGGATTAGCACAGGTTCTCGTGGCAGTTTCGTGACCGACTGGCACCAGCCACCGCAGGATCTAATTGTGTGCCCTGTATTTCTATCCCACACACACACACACACACACGCTCGTGTACACATATACGCGTGCATTGCATATCGTGTAATCCACGGAATGATTTGTATTCAAAGCTCGCCAAGGAGATAACGTAACGTCGCGATACCAGCTATTCTAATTGACTGGCTGTGTGCTTTTTGCTGTCCGTGCTCCAATACGTCGCTTTTCTAGAATTGCAATTTCGTGTTTTCGTGGTCTTCCAAATAGTTTTGAAGAAGATATATGCATACTCGAAGTGGAATTGTATATTCCTTAGCACATGCCATACCAGTGCGGGAAATCAACGTATGTAATTTATGGTTAAGCGAAAGAAAGAGCCGCACATATGAAATGAAAACCAAATGAATGAAATTTATATCATGTGAAAAGCGTTCGTATCTTTCGTTGCGTCAATATAACGTTACAAAATAAATCTGCAACATTTCCTTCGTTAAACCAACGAACATTTAAAAAGCAGTAAACAAGCTACGCTTCTAGAATTCTGATTATTTATTCGTTACTAATGAACTTTCTTCTTTGTGTTATTTCTTCATGAATAATTAAAACGTCCATTTGATCGGAAAATATTTATTCCGACAATAAATAGATTTCTACGTTATTGGATAAACCTGCACAAAGTACGAATTTCCTATTAAAAGGAGAGGAAGATTAAGAGAATTTTATTTCGCGTTTTTAATTTGCTTTCCCCTATCAGAAAAAGGAGTATGATCGAATTATCTGTCGGTAGCCTTTATAATTATCTTTCTTTCATCTCTCGTATCACCGGGGAACTACAATTATCAAAAGAATTCTGTGATTAACCGACGGATTTGTGCGTAACGAAACAAATATCAAGCAATTTCTTTACTCTCCTCCTTTTCCTCGGCTTTGAGGCTACAATGATAAACGAAAGCACAAGTCTGATCGTTTGAAAACCGACGGTTCTTTGGAGGTCATTGACGATTTTCATCGAATTAACAACATGGTAAAAGATGTTCACTGATATGTCAATGAAGGCTGCGAGGAAAAGTTGTAAATTTAAAAGTCTTTTACGAGAAAATTGATATTAAGTTTATGAAGCGAATAAGCTGTTTCTTGTAAGTAGAGTAAGCTACTTTAACTTAGATTTTCATTCGATTCTTGGGCCTCGGAATGTATCTTTATCCACCCTGTCCGTAATTGTCACAATATTAAAATCAATTTATAACATCAACGATTTTATTCCAATATCAAAGATAATATTACTATCATTAGGTATTGTATATTAATATACCACTAAATAAAAGAAAGCCTAAATAGAGTGTCGAGAATTAGTTAAAGTCAGAAGTTTGACACGGACTACTCGAAACATCGGAGAGATTAACACAGTTCTGTAATTGGTTTCGTAGCTGCCTGGTGCAGCTGTGAGTCGCAATTGCGTTCGATCGCGGCACATGTATATGCAACCCTCTCGAGAGGACATCGAGTCGACAAATTACGTTTACTTTCACATCCGAACAAGCTGCGACCGCGCTTAAATTCATCGTACACTCCACTTGCAACTACTTGATCTTAGCAATGACTGGATCAACTGGAAACTTTTCCAAAGCATTTCAAATGTCTGATCGTTGATTAGAATCTCGTTGCTCCTTCCTTGCGATTCCTACGTTCCCTCTGTCTTATGCAAGATGTCACAGTTAAATTTAATTAAATTGTTTCCACATTATTTTTTCTTGCTGTTGAAAATAAGGAAACGTGGCAAATTGTGAGAAGAATTTTAAACATTGTCGAGAGAAGTTTGATTCCAAGCGTCTGAACAGAAATATAATCTCGATAGTCACGTTTCAAACAATCTCGTTTAACACACATAACACATTTTTTATGAAAACTTGCTGTGGTTCGAATACTTTGGTCAGTCGCTACGCGTACTTGACGATACGATCGAGATACAAGAATTTTCGCCAAGAATTAAAAGCAATTTTTATAAACTATAGGAAATATGTTAATTAATAGATTTGTATTGATAACACGAAGTTTATTGAGCGAACGGATAAAAGTCGAGCATCATAGTTCACAACTTGAACTGAATCCCGCGGGACGACATTGTCGTGTTAAATTTATCCGTAGGGCTGATGCACGTTCAGCGTTATCATAAAATCCAGTCACGTTTCTAAATGCATCTTTACGCCATAAAACAGCCATAAACATAGTCACGTCGTGTTCGATGAAGCCTTTTCATCCGCAGGCAAAACTGACTCCGTAAAAAGGTGTACTGTACGTTACTTTTAATCGCCACTTCGTTATTAATTTGTACACTTTGACCAAATGTAAGTAATTACATACTTGCATTACTCTGTGTACGTACTCTGCACACTTGCGAGCAACAGTGTACCTTGGTGTCGTAAATTTATCTCTCTTTTCCTCGATCGACGAAATAAGAGCGTTCTCAAAAATAAAGTTCAATCGTCCATTCGCAGATTAAATCTCTGATTTCCGTTCGTTCCAGCGTGAAAATCCCATATTGATATCGACGTTTTCTACAAAATTCAATTTGCCGTTGTTTACCGTAACACGCGAACGATCGTTTCGCGATTTACCGGAGTGACTTTAATTTTCGTAAAAAAAGAAAAAAAAAAAGAAAAAAGCAGAGAAAGAAAGGAAAATAGATCGTTGCACAACCGGATACGCGCGATGCACGTCGTATGGTATGACGGACAGAAGCACAGTAGGAAAATTCGATCACATCCTGGAAGCGTTTTTGTGCGACACGTTCGTGGCTCAAAGTTGCTTCTCGAAAAGCATAAATACACGTCTCTTTCTGTGCCAGGTCGGAGTATCTGAAATTTAATTAGCAAATGTCAGCTAACGCGTTCTGCTCGCAGAGTTGATTAATGTATAGACCAGGGATCAAAGAGTAGCACGAGTATGGAAGCCATTCCAGAGCCAGCCTTCCGTTTCCCACTTACGTTGTAACGTGTAATCACACGGTTTATTTGCATGAAGGATATCGTTCGGGACTCACATCGAGGTGTAATAAAAGCTTTCGTCCCTCTGGAAATTGGTTGGTTGTCATTTGTCTTTGCATCGGTAGTTTTGCTACAATTTCTGAAACTTCATGAGAAATTGAAATGACAGGAGAAACGATGTTTTGTCTCTTTCGACGTTTTAAGAACCTGATTATATATTTTTTATTATTTTTAGTTGTATATATAAATTCTTTTTAGTAGTTAGTCGTGCCTATGTTATGCTACATCAATAATTGTTCTTATTTAAGAAAATAACCCTCAAAGATGAAGGTTGAAAGTATATTTCTGAAATATGTTCCTCCTTACACCGCTAGAAACAATATTAAAAATAGTGGGATTATACTAATGGATTATATAAATTTTATGCTTTCGAACGATTGTTTTTTCTTTTTTTTTTTTTTTTTTTTTTTTTTTGGAAATGACTTCGCTTTCAATATTTCATATGTTCCTGTATATTATATACATCCTGTGGATTTTTACGCATGAAGATTTTCCATAAATACAATCTAGTTGTAGCAAACTGTTAGTAATAAAACGTAATAGCTTTATTTGAACTCGTTTGAAAAGGATGTGTAGGTTGTAAGTTAATAATTCTCGTGTTGAAGTTCATCGCGTCAGGTTCTGGATTTCTCCATTTTCCTTTGAGTTTATTGGAATGCAAGCTGTAATATCAAGAAATTGGAAGTAGAATTTAATTTTGAATCTTATTGCCATATTTTTTATTTTCTATCGCATGGAAAAAATTAAGGAATATTCACTAAATGTACCACTTCATGTCTGCTTCTTCTTTTCAGATTTATTACAATCATCCCTTTGATGTTCTCAGCTTTATCGTAAATAGTTTTGTATCTCGCAACTTTTCTGCATAAAATTCCTTCTCGCTGCAGTTGTTACGAACCGGTGACAAAAATGTTTCATTCTGAAAGTTTCAGTTTATAAGGTAAAATTAAATGCACTTTACGTACACTCTTGGAATGTGATTATTACGTAAATATATATATTATATGCACGTGCAATGTCGTTACTTCATGAATTATAATACTTTTTTAAACTTTCAATGCTCTACGCTCACAGTATTATAATCAAAAGAGGTTCTTTCTTAAAAATAAAATGGAAATAACGTGTTCCCCTTTGAGCAATGGACATTCCGTCCTTCCTCAGGCAGGCCAATCACGCTCCCAAAGTTGCTCTTATAATACCGATGTAGAGTCAATCTCAAGTAAGCCTTGGTTCGGCAGCTTTATCGGCGAAGAAAGATTTCGCGTAATATGCAAAGCAGCCAAAAGTCGATCCGTCCCAGATCAGCATAAAAATTGCAACAATGTTATCATGGATTATAGTCTTGACTGATAGCACCGTTTTTTATAGGTCGACTCATTTATCACAAACATTTTTGTTGAAGTAACTACTTCAAGAAAAACTCTACATCTTTATTTATGTAATTCCAACATAGAAATTCTTCAACGATTCCAATTAAAAACTCTATGATCTTTAATAGATGCACCTTGGTATGTTACCAACGAAACAATACATCGCGACCATAAGATACTTACAGTTAAAGAAGAAATATCCAAATTCAGTAATAGATATAACATAAGAATTAACAACCACCAAAACCCACTAGTTACTCAATTACTTGACACAACGGATCATATCCACAGGCTAAAAAGACATTACCCTCTAGATTTAAACATTAGATTCAGCTAGAATCAAACATACGATAATCACTTATTCGCGTTATAGTACCACGCCAGAATAATTTACTTATAATTCTCAATGATAATTGATTGTAAACTACTTCCAAATAAAACAAATCTTTATTTATGTACATCCCTGACCTGGAGACCGCTATTACGCAAAAATATTCTAAGTAAGGAGAGGTGAATATTATTGTGCCCTTGAATATATATTATGTTTTCGGTTGCAATGTCTAGGAACAAAGGAACTAATAAAAAGATTTCTATTTATGTTCCTTGCAGCCTCTAGCTAAAGCTATAACTTAACTTTTTTGGTAATGTCCTTTTGCTATAAATATATGAACGTGCTCCCTATCGATTCCATTGTATTGTAACACTAAGCGTAAGTGAGGATCTGAATCAGCATAAACTTATACATCATACTTATACCTTTAATCATTTCAATATACTTTTCTATTACAAATTCATCTACTCGTTCTTCAATCAATCAACCTCAATCTCAACAATTTTGAATATATCTATTGGTCAAGTATTTTTTTCTGCTTTATCAATAATGTATTCGATTATTAATCAGTAATAGCATTTCGTTTATGAGGATCCATCTGTATGAAATGCTGAAATAGATAGAGTCTTAAATTAAATGTTGTAGGAGGCACAACGTATGTATATGGAATGTTTAGAATGAACTGTGAGGAAATACGAAATCAAAGACGTAAATTAAAACACATAATAGAAAGAGAAGTAATGAAGAAGTGCAAAGGACCACACGAAATAATAATTACTTAAAATTAATCGATACTTTTGAGGTATTGAATATTGTATTAAACAATTAATTTAGAATTAGTAGTTATTGAAAATTCTTAGGTATCATTAAGAATATATATTCTAATTAATAAACACAAAATATGTAAATTTGCCAGGTAGCCCAGATAGTTCCAGTTTAATTAATTATTTCCTCATAAACAGACGACAATGAGTTAATTGATAATTATTTCACAAAGTAATCAAGCTAGCTTTACATTCGCTAAATGAACATCCAATACTCTTCAACTTCGAACAATTACCACTCGAACCTATTAAAACACACCACGAAGATCTAACTTCTGGTCGACGATTTATTCCTACACGGTCGGAAAAGGAATTTCTTCTCGAACCGATTCCAATCGACTGTTTTCGCCAGAAGGTCCCGAAGCTTTTACACTGAATAATTATCAACTGGATTTCGAAGGAGATCTGTTCGCGGTCAGATCCGTTCGTCCACCCGCGCGAACCAGATCGCAGGGCGGAAATTTAAGAACTTACTTGGAAATCCCTTTCATCGGGAAAACGGACGGGCTCTTATTGTTAGCACCGCGAGAACTCGTTTTCCACCGGTCGGCCATTCATTCTTATGGCGTACATAACTGCCTTCGCTGAAAATCTCATCTCCTGACAAATTTTGTTACGTGCCCGCAGCAATTTCCGCGTATAGTTCTCCGTTGCTCCGTTCCTCGGTGTTTCAGTTCCTGTAACGTAGCCTGTCACATTTCAAATTGAACTGTTCTCCACTCCTCTATCCTATATTGTAGCAAGAATCAAAAAGCTAGTTTGAGCTTTCGCTACGACGGTCCGAGAACCATATAATTTAACGATTACACACGGTGACTCGCGAAAGTATTCCAACACTTGTAGATATCTCTCATGAATGTAATATATGTGTGTTGTATGGAACAATTTGAGATTTTTTTCGACGAATAAGGAATAAACTTCCTTTCAATGAAGAAAACTTGAATCCGTTTCATATAACACACGCAATATACAAATCAAAATTGTCTACGATAAGCAACTCATCCTCGCCACGTAAAAACTAGGTTCAACAAATCATCTTACCACCAAATTCTTGATACATCCCGGGCACATGTAACGGAATGCAAAAGCACCCTTTGAGTCGCGCGTTGAATATGCACGCGTTCATCAGTGGTTCCTGAATGCGCGATCTCTCCCTCTCTCTAACGCATACTCGCGCGAACTCACACACAGAATCGAAACAGAGAATACAGTGGAAGCACGCGAGGCGTGTAAGCTAGTACCAGTTCAAGCCAGGTCGGTTGCATAATACGCGTGAACCGCAGAAAATAGCCGCGCGAGCTGAAACGCGGAGCTCGGAAAATTACGAGCTCCTTCATCTTCCCTTTGCCGGCCAACGCAGCAAGGCTCAAAGGACAAACCGTCTCGTGGAAATTCACAATCGCTCGAGCAAACGTGTCCTGCTTGACTCTGTGTGTTCCTGTGGTTCACACCTGTATACGTACCCTGTATCCTTTGTATTCGTACGGTATATCTGTGTCTCGTTCCATGTATCTGTATATACATGTACACGCACGTCTATCTGCTTGGTTGGACGACTGAGTCAGCTTTTAAGCTCGTTGCTCATCCAGCTGAATTGCCGAAGCCTCTTTGAATGGCTGTGCTTCTTTCTCTTGCCCATGGAATATATGAGAGAGACAGACAGAGAGAGAGAGAGAGAGAGAGAGAGACGAGAGAATATGAAATTAATTAAAAAGGTATCGGATACGCGGATTTCTACTGACACACGCTCGCGAATTCGTCCACGACACGACTGCCTGTTTCGCTCATTCTTTTTGTCATCCTCTCTTCTGGTTTTGTTTGAAGCGACTCGAAACCTTTGATGAATCGTCCTTGAGTAGATTTCTGGATTGCGGTGAATTACGGTGATTCATGTGAACGACCGAGCTTTGCCAAGCTATCGAATAGTACGATGGACGTTTAGCGATGTTCTATTTTATTTGTACGATTTCAAAATACAAAGTAGTCTAATAATGAACGTACAGGGTGTCTTGTTCGTTCTTAATAGAAATAAAATTACTTTGCCCGTGTTATCTTTAAAATGAAAATAACAAGATACCTATTTGAGATGATTCATTATTTGAAATTATCTTTCTTATGTTTATTTCAAATTCAATTTGCTTAAGCTTGTTCGATATTTAGGAAAATTACATACAGCTGACAGAACGTTAAACTTTCAAACATATGCTTGCTTTTAACATCCAGTGTACATCGCACTTCTTGATATAAGTGTTTCCTCATTGACACACGATGAGACGCTGAATGGAAACATTCCACAGCGAGAGCAGTTGGGCAACAGCCAGCATGGGCGCAATTAGTCTGCAACGTTAATTCTCTAGAATACTAACCATTAGCCCAGTTCTTGCATCAGGAAAGCATGCATAATCGAGAGACGTACCTTGCCTTTTTATCCTCGTTTCGTCAGACAATCTGTTCGCCTTATCTTTCCCTTTTCGCTTCCTTTAACCCTCTACCAGCTCGATTCGTCTTTTATCCGCAACTCCGAATCGTATAAACGACCCATCCAGCCAGAAACTACAGAGTAGCACTCGCGAGACATGGTATGAGAAGATAGCTTGAAGAGCCGCGTGTTAACGTTTCATCGGATTTACTCGACGAAGATTACTTGGTCGGAAGGACAATTGAAATGAAAAGATGCAGAATTAAACGTACCGCGCGTGAAAGTTTTACTTCGGGAACTGCGCTAGTTTTCCTTGATTATAGAGATTCTTGTTTGAACGATAGCTTGTTTGTGGAACGAATTTAAATGGCGATGCACAATGTTTCGTATGGACTAATTAATCAGACAAGCTATATATATATATATTCTAATTTCGTGAGAAATGGCTACTTAATGTATTCTTCAATGATTAAGTATGATATACTTGTTAATAATATCTAACACACGTTAGATTATTGAAAAGTATGTTAGAAAAAATGATGTCAATACGTCTATCGAACGATATCAAAGTGAATATATCAAAAAACGCACACTTCTCTTAATTTCATTTGATGGTAATAAGAATATCTATTTTTACAGAAGACATAAAGTATGTTGTATGATCAAGATCTGTAGAATAGAATACTAGATACTAGATAAGTTATCTGACTTTTTGGTGGTTTTGTGTAAACATAGCAATCAACGTGTTAAAATTTGATTTCCACGGCACGAATTCGCAGTAGGACTTAGGTTTGTGACAAGATGCGTTCAGTGAAACCCAATTAAGACTTTGTTAAGTAGAATGCATTAATAGTCTCTCACGGTTATTGTCTGTTCCCATTACATTCTCGTGATTCCTAGTTATAATTACTGCTGCGTTCACGTTTCCAATAACCGTGCTGGTTAATGATATTTTATGGATATTCTATCGGTTCCCATAATTCTACATCTGTATTTTAGGGCTTCCGTTTCCGCTCAAACTACGTTCCTTGGAAATAGTGGGTATCTCTCTTCCCCTCTCTCTATCTCTCCCTCTTTAAACAGAATGCTGCAACAAGTTAGTCAGATGTTATATTATTAGAATTTTGGAAGTATGAAATTATTTAAATATAACTAAACATTTTTAAATCTCCTTCCCTATAGATATTAAAACGCTTGTTCTTTTTTTCTATTCCGCGTCAAAATTTCAGCTATTAAAAAATAGAATGATATAGGTAACTTGCAACGATTGTTTTTTCAAAATTAATTAAACTTTTGGGGAACTTTGCTTGTAAATAATGATTTGTGTAAATTTCTTCTTTCTCTCATTCATGTCAATTAATATTCGATGATATAATCAAATCGATAAATATCGAGTAAATCGGCCAAGTCAGGTTTTAAAAATTTATTCGTCAGTGAGATAATATATTTTAAGGAAGATGTATTGAGAGCTTGACTGGGGTCAGCTTTGAAGTACGGCGATCGATACTAACGACTTGAAAAATACGTAAACATTCTCTGCCTGTGAATTATGGAACAACATATTTTTAGAAGATCTTCCTTTACGCCACTGCAAGTATTCTTGAAACAATTTAAATAATGGTTACTCTACTTGTATAATATGTTTACACGCGAGAAGGGTTCGCAAGAACTTTGTTTTATCTAGGTTAGAAATTTCCGAAAACTTGTAACCATTTCGTCGACTACTTGAGAATTCTACTTTTCCTTGCAAACTGATTTACAGCTAAAACTCTTAGCATATATATAAAATGTACAGCAAATTACAATTAAAACGTACGATAAAAATAAGGCAGGTATAGAGTGTTAATTTTAAAAGAAATTGTACAAAATTATGGTCGCCTTAGAATCATTTAATTTTTCTTTGAACATTCATCATTCATAACGAAGAGTTTCGACAAGAAAATTCCCACGGATTACAACGAAATCGTAGAATAACCTTTTTGCTGAAAAAATTAGATTTATACTGCTGTGTATCCGTGCCAAAATTTATCAGGGGAAGACAATCTGGAAACGGGCGAAGGTTTGTATTCAGGTGGTAAAAGTAAAATGGAAGTAAGTAAAGTGGAAGAGGTAAAATGTGTAATGACTGTGGAGAGTTCGTGTTAACTTGAATATTCAGACACAAGTAGATAAGTACATATCTAGTCAGACAACTTTGCCAAGTTGCGATCAGGTATTTAGCTCCAATTGTTTTGTGTCTCGACAATTTTGACAGGAAAATCTCATAGGCAACGATATGTGTTACTCGTTACTCGTTATACAATGAATATTTTTCATTTTATAATTTTTCAAAAATATCTCTTGTAACAAATATAAAATTTAATTGAAGATATCGAAACTACAATTATTTCTTTCTCAGCTAAATTGTTAGAAGAAAAAAAAACAAATATCTATCGGAGAGAAATGAAAAATACTAGACTATTTTCTCGCTTTTCCGAAAACAAATAAAAAATTGTTAGGGGCAGTTTTTGATATCTTTCGATATAATAAATTTTATTCTTTATGTTTCTTTGACGGTTCCAGATCCAATTTCAACGAAATGTCAAATTTTCGATATAATAACTGCGTGTTGCATACAATTATACTGTGAAAAGAATAGGAAAAAAGGAGACGGGTGTAAAAATGAAACGCAAAATAAACGCCTGCGATTTTTACAATAAAAGAAACGTCAACGTGAGTCTCGGATCGCCGAACGTCAGCTATTGATCGGTTTCCCTAAAATTACAAAGAAATTGCTTTTTGAAGATAGCGGAATCGCAATCGACTGTAACCAGATCGAAAGCAGTTGCGGGAAAGCGATCGATCTAAATAAAATATAGGAAATCAGATATGTTTAAAACTGTTTGCTTCTTAATGTTTGCATTCCATTTCAATTTATCATGAAACTATTGCGAACGACACCGTAAAAAATATATTTATTAGTAGAGATTTTTCATGAATCATAGAACGAGGAATCGAAGTTGATCAAACTTTGTTATCAAAATAAAATACTTCTGAGCGATAGAGAATGAAGACAGAAAGAAAGAAATATTATAAGAAATCGAAAAAACAAAAAAAGAAATTGGAAACCACGCTTGAAAAACGCTAACGAAAAATTGGCTGGTCGTTACAGAAAACTGTCAAAAATAGAAACAAAATTACTATTGACCTCGTAACGTTTAATCGTCATCCCAGCGAGTTTTATCGTTTCGCTGAGCGTTGCTTTTTGCAGCGTTGGCAAAAATAGCGTGACGGCGCTCTATCTTGAATTTGGATCAGATAAAAAACACCAGGACAACGAAAATCGTGTTTGAAAGTTTATTTTATAACGCGTATTAAGATACGCCGCCGTTATGACGTTCTCATACTCTCGATGCACATATTGCATCGCAGCATAATGCAGTCATGAAAGTCACCAATGGTTTGGGGGCGCAACTTGAGCGACTGCAGCTGGCGAATAATAAAAGCTGTCGTTGGCTGTTCCTGTCCTCGTTTTCCATCTTGTTCCGCCGTTATTCTATAGTGTAAAAAAGCATTTGGCGAACGATTGTTTTATTTTGGCGATGCAAACGGATCCGCTTGAAACTCGAGCATCCCGTCTTTGCCTTGTTACGTCGCGCGCGTGATTAAAACACCACAGATTTTCCGGGCCATTCCTCATAAAATTCGCTGAATTCTCTTGTTTCCGGCTTTTCTTACGTTCCTGTAGTGCTTTATGAATAAGCGACTCATTTTTTATTTATATAAAATATTAGCTTCTTTAGATAGTTGACATTTATCATCGACAGCGTACGGATTTTTACGCATTTGTGAAAATTTTGGAAGCGTAAAATTGCGCGGAATGCACGTAATATGAAAAAATATGCAAAATATCCTAAACGTAGTGCAATTTTCTGGCGAGGTTCTACTATTTTAATTATATACTCGAAAATGTGAGTTTGCATAAATATCCTGTGGACTATTTATAAATGTTAAGAATATCAAATGTTCGTTTGTCGATTTCTTACAAGTCTGAGCCACATACGCTGCGTTCGGCATTTCTATAAAGGAGAAAAAGAAGAAATCTGTTGGATTTTAGCTTTTCCTCACCCTCTCTTCCTTTTAGCTTTTCTCCGCTTCCTGCTCGAAACATAACAGTGTAAAGAGATCTGACGGCCCAGTTTGTATCTGGCGCCACTTTTGATACACTGACCACAAAAATCTCGCAGTCGCAGTTGATCAAATGACATCGTTTAGACCGGAATGGAGAATTATTGTTTAACGAAAACTCTAAGCTCTGATTAAAAACAATAATTGGATTACAATATTTTTACACATTAATCCTAGACTTTTAATATGAATCTAACGTGTTCTTATCATTGTTTGCATTTATTTGTTACTTAATCATCTGTATTAATTATTTTTTAACACAGAAGTTTAACACAGTTTAAAAACTACTGTTTTCTATCCCATTCTTTTAAATATTTAAACAAACAGAATAAATTTTTCGATGACGATTTATTAAAAAAATGTCTTACGTACGTACGTGCTACGCTGTTTTCAATCCATTTTCCACACATGATTTTCTTGCTTTAAACTGTTTAATAATAAATAATTTCTAACAGACGTCTAATTTCTATAATGATGTCAGGGAAACGCCAATAATCGATCCAGAATATCTCGTCCGATATCTACAAGCATTAAAAGCATGCTCATTGCGAACAAAAATTGGCTCCAAGTAATAATTCGAGCAGCCTCTAATTAATACCGGCAAGGTTTCTAAAACGTCATCGATAGTCGATACTCTCCACTCTCTTTCCTTTTTCATCTCTTGGTTTTTGTTCAGCCGTAATACTCGACGATTCTCAGGTTAGCGAACGGACAAATAATTCGTGGCTCGTTCCAAGTGGCTCGTTAATTCTTCGGCGTCACGATTCCACGATTCTCCGGCATCGAATGTCGATTTCAGACCTCTGCACCGCGCACGAGGCAAACTCCCCTCCGCGACAGTTTCCCCTTTGAACACAGCCAAAACACGAACTTACCTCCTTTCGAGCCAGCCAATAAAAATTCACTTTGCGAACTTTACGCTACTCGATTTTTCGCTGGCTTGCTCTTCCATCGTTTGCAAATTCTGCGGAGAAGTTGGCCGACACGTTCGATGTTTCGGGAAGATTCCCACACATATTGTCAATGCGTTTGCTGCTCTTTTATCGTGATTTGTCAGTGTAAATTGCTCACAGTGCTTGGCTCAATATTTTATTATATCGCGCGGTATATCTTAACACGAGATAACTTTTATGTGACACACCACATTACCTTTGTTTAATAATCAACGTCGTGAATAACCAAACGAAAGGAAGATGAATAAAATTCAATGAAATATGATAATGAACGTAACGAGTAGTTTCCTATATTCGTGAAATCGAAAAATCGTATTTAAAATTCTACGATAAAACTTATACGATTGTACGTTAAAATTAATGCTGGATTCGCTCCTAGTGTGGAATTCGAAGAAGTGAACTTGCTGACACGACAGCGAAAGCTGCTTTCACAGATTTGAGTGAGATATTTAAGAAAGCTATGACTAATATCTCTGAGAATTCGTGATCGAAATGGGTTAAACGAAAGGAAAAGACTTCTTTCAAATTTTACAATGAAACCAAAACCATAGTCGAAACCTTAATTTTTTTAATAGAAAGCTCTGTCGCGAATTGATTATTACGATTAAACGCTGCAGAGCTGATCGTTACAATCTTGCTTCGTCTCTAGCTCGAGTTCGCATAATTAACGATAATACTCATGCACGCACAGTTACCATTAATCATATTGCGTAATAATGCTTTGTTCGACATCCAAAGAGCTTTACAAGTTTTGGAACTCAATACTACCTCAATACTCAATACTACAACTACCCCTAAATATGACTGTCTTATGTTTTCAAAGTAAGTAATATTACTTACTTTATAAAAAATAAATAAAGTATAAGTCGACGTATATAGTTACATTTACAATATATATATTATATTATATATATATTATATTATTATATTATAGCAAATAAATATGTATAAGATTGGAAAGCTTATGAAAAAGGGAAGCTCGACTAGACCTACTCACATGACGTTAATTTGGATTGCGAGCTTATGCTTAGGCTCTTCCAAATTGCGGCAAAGAACGCGATACGCAACACAAATTGCAGATTATTAATATTTATTATTCATGTTATTACAGCAACGATAGACTGCAGAATGATTAATAATAGACTGATAAGTACGTCGTAGCAAAATAAGTCAGTCATTCTACGTATATGCGGCACTGAAAATATTTAATGTTTGACATCATAAGTTATCCATGAGTCATATACTCAGTGACACGTTTACACTTCGCTAACCGCTGAAGTTGCGCTTGATCGAGCACGTCGTAACTCGAAACTTTATAACTTTCTTACCATGAGAACTACTGAAATAAAATTCGAACGTTAAAAACCCTTTGCAATTTATCTTCGATATTTACACTCCACTTAAATAATAATTAAATTTGTCCAATTCTAACGCTCGATAAATCAAATCGAATATCATTCATGATATCAAATGGTTAAACTGTTCTCGATGTTGACCACGTCGCATCGTGGAGAAACAAATATCGATTTAAAAAAAATGTCGACGAATAACTTTTCAGACGATGTTGAAGAAAGGAATTCTTTTTTAATCGTTACTAAATTCACTTCTTGAAACTACGGAAAATTTCTCTCAGTGGTCTGTCTTTTCTTATCTTCAATAGTAGGAGGTAATTTAGATAGTCAACTTAAGTGAAAGTATATAAATCTGAAGAAATGGTTAGTACGTCTCTAAAGATAGTACTTTTGAACTTTGAAGTTACCACACTGAAAATTTCCAACGATTTAAGCTCTATTCTCAGATACTCTAGAATCTCGAAACTCTAAGCTTCGTAACTTTAGAGCTGCAGCATTCCAGCCCGACACATACACCAAACGTCTACAGAACATTCCCCAAATGTCCACCAAAATCCCACCATTGCCTATCAATCTTCCAACAGAATCAAAACTCTCGACCGCAATGCTTAAGTCGAAATACGCTACTGTTCAAGAGTATTTGAACACTTGCTTATATTTGACAAACTATGTTTTATATGTTTCAATTACGTTCGAATAAATTGAACTTCGGTGATTTCATTCTTAATATCACATTGCTAATAATCATTAGAACTATGTATAATAGCATATTTTAAATTGATTTTTGAAAGGCAAGATAGTGAATATTGTTGAAGCAATTACTTCGAGAAAGGCTCTACATCTTTACTTTTGTATATCCGTGACCTGAAGACCGCTGTTACGAAGAGAATAGAATTTAGTGAAAAAATTCAAAATAAGGAGAGGTCCATATTATTGTGCCCTTGAATATAAATTTTTTCTTGGGTTACAAGGTTTAAAAACAAAAGAGTTGTAAGTAGATTTCTATTGCTGTTTCTTGTAGCCTTCAGCTAGAGCTATACACCAAGATTATCTTTTTGATAATGTCCTTTGCTATAAATATATGAACGTGCTTCCTATCATACACATATTCTATACGGTATTGTAGCAATATACCTTTTATGTATACGAATATTGTATTTTACTCTAATTACGCACACCTTGTTCACACGAATATTGTACTCTATTCTACTTACGTACCCTCTGTGGAAAAAAATATTGCGCTCTTTTTTAGTTAGGTGCCTCTTGTCTGTGTAAGTACACATTACAGTGAAATTGTACGAGTGAAATTCTAAACGCTTGATAGAAAAAGAAATCATTAATTTGCATGCTTTTATAAAATTCGTGTACTGTGGGTGTTTCTAGAAATGTAAAGTATACCGATGGCTACGAATGATAGTGTACTTTCTCGTAACTCCTTCGAGGCCAACGGTAATCTCGCGATCCATTCTGTAGAATAGAACAAAAAGCAGGACGAGAAGAGGAACAAAGTCGCTTTTCCGATTTCGGAACGGCAGAACGGTGAGCGACTACTCTAAATATTTTACGAACAGCCTGCTAGTAATTCTGGAATCCGAAAATCCCTGTTTACACGGCCGCCTCGATGCGACACCTTCGGGAACGAAAGTGGAGCGAAGCCGATGTCGTCGTCGTCGTCTCGGCGAACTTGCCCTGTGCCGTTTATTTCGGTGCCGCTTGTTTGTGCAGTTGATTGCCTTTGCAGACGCCTGGCAGAAGTTAAGCGATCAATTAAAAATGTAAACTCGACTAATTGCCACGTTAAACGGCATATCGCTTTGAAACACAGCGAACGGATCGGTGACCTGATTACACGACACGGCCGCGACTTTGAATTTCCCGACGTCTTCCGTTGGACCCATAGGGAGGCTAATGAAGACGAAAAATGATGAATTTTAGAGGGGAGTCATGTTAATTGAATTAATCAGTTGATGGAGATGGGAGATGGGAACTGGAGTTCGTAGGAAGCGATTGAGTTTTGAAGTTCAGAGACTTGCGCTGAGTTTGTTCGATGCTGCAACGAGGTTGCATTGATAAATTGTTGATTACTTTTCATGTGAGTATCAAATTTATGTTCTTTTGGAAATATACGTTTATATATATATATATATATATATAATAAATCTTTAGGCCTGTACAATTTTTGAAAATTGAAATTCATGGAGAATATATTTTAAGAATAACTAAACGAATATTTCTAATGTATTCGTAATATGATGTAATATAATCGGAATTCTGTTGCCAGAATATATTAATATATAAAGCATTTGCAAAAAAATACTCGTGTGAAATATTCTAAATTGCGGAAAATCACCAAAATTGATAATGCGTAATTATCAAATTTAGTATTAACATTCATTACACGAATTTCGATGATAATGGGGTATATTTAAAATATATTTGAACGGATCCTAGGATTATTGGAATTGTAAAAGGCAGGGGCGTGAATGGCCTGCATAAATTACGAGACCAAATTCCACTACGCGCGACGCGTAACGGGATGTCCGATAAATATTTGAAGGTTCTTCTGCAATGAAATAGTCGAATGCCAAGCAAACAGGCTACATCGTTCGTTGTTTTAATTATTGTTTGCTACAACGGCCACGGCCTCTGCTTTTCCTTTTTCCGTTCCACCGTTGCCTCTGTTCCATCCACCGATGTTAAGAGAATATTTTTCAGCATAATACGTCGAGTCCCAGCTGTTTACTATAGGTCTGTTTACGTTGTTGATTTTGTTTTGCTCACAGTTGGTTATTTCTAACGATGAGATTTTTAAACGGGATTTTGAATGTACGTGGAAAAATGTTAGATTTGCATTTGGGAATGAATTCCGTTTGTGGATGTAATTTAAGAAGTGGCACTGTTAGTTCTTATTGATAGTTGATTTAAAGGATAAAGAAAACGAAACATAGAACAGATTTTAGAAAAATTATTATAGCTTAATGTATTGCGTTCTATTGAAATCTGGATTATATATTTCAGAATATAAAATTATATATATTCAGAATAAAAAAAGAATATATATATATATAGAAATTATAAATTAAAAATTATGTAGTGAAATATAAAAAACTGCAAAATATTAAAAAGTAAATATTACAAAATAGTTTAGGAAATGTATGTAACTTAACGAGAGACAATATCTAAACCAATCATTTGGCTATTTTATGAACTTTAACCCAACACTAGTGTTAAACCTAAAGAACACAGCTTGTAAGTTATTATGTACCTTGTGGAAATTAATAAGCGTTAACGACGTGCAGGGATGTTTAAGTACCACAATGTTCTTGAAATATTAATTAGGGTTGATACGAAGCGATGGACTATGGTCAGATTTAACACACTGAAATTTTCGAGCCCTTCGAGCCGATAACAGGGTTTGCGAGGTTGAAAAATATTTGCGTTTTTTCTTCGTACAAGACAAGCAAGGTCTATTAAATTCATTAGGCTAGTTTAAAATCTGTTGAATTTGAAAGAAACCAACGGGATAGAAGAATATTAAAATTAACAAATTATTATAATTAGCGATGCATCACTTTGAAGGAAGTAGAGCAAAACTTGTTGCAAATTTTAGAAATCTGATCATTTGATTTGGTAACTAGAATCTCCCAGTTATGCATCTTCATTAAACAGTTTTTTACATTCACTTAATTAAGAATGAATACAAATAAGCTTATTTGTTTTATCTGTAGCATGTATATCTATAACGAGTATAACGTAATTTATCTTTATTATAAGATAATGTTAATAAAATAACTCGAAACTTCAATAAATGAAAATTAACATTGTACCGTAACATGCTGTTAATTAACTAGACGGTAAATGTATCTGTTTTCAATGTGATAAATCTTACTTTACGTACATTGTATATTTTTTATAAAAACGTCAGGAAAAAATTTATATCCGTTAAAAATAATTGATAAAAGAAATTTTTTCCTACAAACCAATGGATATTCCCTCCTGAAAGAGATTATTTTCACACTTTAGCTTTCCGCTGCATATTCCCCGTACACTTTTACCAAATCGCCCAGTACTTTTATCCGCATACAATTACAAAAAACTAAATGCACTGAAAAAGCGCCACGAACGACGATGGAAAGCTACATTTACGTAACAATGTGAATTTCATTTATCACGTCTCTCGCGAAAACAACCGACTGGTTTGCTTCATAACAACGAATACTCGACGCGATAATGCAGTGCCAGATTCGAGATTTTTCCACGAAAAACGTATCTAGTGTTGGAAAAATTGTTTGCAGTAAGCCGTGACGAGGCAAAATCGCGAGTAGCGGCTAGCAACAAGCGTGGCGAGTGCGAAACGGTCGAAATAGGTTGCATAAATTACAGGCCTGGGGCGGGAATGTGCCGTATAACGAGATAATTAATACATGGACGACTGTTCAGCGAGGCGAAAGCTCTGGCCGCGGTAGAATGCGCTTACCGACTGTTACGTTGCTTATAACCGGTCATATATTGTTCACCGGAAGCACGTGCTGCCTCTTTTGTTCTAGCGGCGATCTATGCGCCGACCGAAGAACGATCCGCGAATTCGAGAAATTCAAGTGATGCCGGTTTGAATCGGCGAACAATTAGAATTCACCGGTTGGCTGGCTCCGGTTGGATGGCCTGGCCAGCTGCCTGGCTGCCTGGCTGGCCCTTCATCGACCGTGACTTTTGCCATTCTGCGCGATAGTAATGAACAAAATTACATGCCGAGTGTTGATAAGGTGACTGGGGCTCTTTTTCGTCGAAATGTGGTTCTCGTTGCGTGAAATGTAAAAAATGCAGCCGGATTTTCCATCTGAGATGAAAATTTTACGTTGATTTCGCATATTTGAACCAATAATTTTATTTTGCCTACATACGATAGCTGACGAAAATATTAAAACGCTTGTAGAAAATGTGGCCAGAATTTTCACGTTGAATTTCGTGTTATTGTTCGATTGAAATTGAAATCACACTAGTCAAAATCAACTTTTTTAACCCGCGTATGAATCATCCATTTCATAGATCGAAGTTACTCATCTTTATTCTTTATTCATATATATACATTGCATATCATTTCTGTCAAGTTTCTACGGATCTCCGTGATAAAAACTTTTATTTGATTGTACACATCGCCGTTTGTTCTTGCTAACAAGGCTTTTCATGACAAAATCAGCCGTAAGCCGTGGCTTAATATCTAAACTAGTATGTCAGTGCGTGAAATTTCAATTTAGGATATGCACAAGCAAATAGCCGGTGAAATAGTTAAGTCTGTGTCTTATGGGGAATATAATCTATGCTAGCCGCTTCCTTAAGCTGCTTAACGTCAAAATAACTTAAAGCGTGTCCACGATGTGCCAGTGAGAACAATGTTCTGTAACCCGTTGGGCATCCTTTGTCGGTAGCAGAAAATTTCTACCGCGCTACTGCAATATTCTATTCGTTTTATAGATCTATATCAAACTTTTTTGCTAATGAACTTACTCTTTTACTGTCCTCAATCTATTTAATTATTATAATCCAACCCATTGGTGTTAGTGACATCAAAGTACTATATATCCATTGTACTATAGTAAGTAATATATACCCATTGTACTATAGTAAGTACTATATATCCAACTGGATCCATTGTTAGATTCGCACAGTAAGATATCGAGATAATGGCAGTTCAATTAAGAGAAGGTCTGCTATATTAAAATTTTTAAAGAACTCTCTCAGCGCTGAAAAGCTGGAAAATTTAGGGACTAGTCTGGTTAGGATAATGGAATACAAATCGGGCCAAGGGAAGTTCTCTTTGGCCCATTCGAAGTGTCGATCGAGATTTATCACGACCATGCGTCTTTGGAAAATTCAAAACCTCATCGAATTATCGGAATTGCTACTGCGAATTTCGAAGTTAAAATATTCTGATACGTGTAAAAACTCTTCAGTGATCCTTGGAAACTGTAGCGCCACAAGCTTTACATTATTCGGCAAGACAACAAATTATAATTAGCGAACCTTAACAATAACGTTTGCTAACATATACAAGTAGCTACAAAAGCGTCATAATTTCTGGCACAGTCTGTATAAATAACAGCTTAAACTTATCCTCAGAAACGAGCATTGTTTCGATTTCATCTATCCCACAGGTTAATAAACGCGACTCTCACAGATTATGCGAAGGATCCAGCGACATTTACATATCCCGTAATTACTCTCTTGATATTTGCACTGGTGATAACGGTGCCGACGATCCCGTCGAAGCGAGTAATTATCGTGAAACTTTCAGAGTTGCGGCGCGTGTCGTGCGAGAGCATAATCGTGTTTATGATTAGAATACCTCTGGTTATGTAGGGTGAATACAAGCCGGCACACGTGCCCCGTCGCTATCAAGAGGGAACATCGATTATTATCCGCTAACACGCCGCGTTCATCTGCTTGATAATTACAATCTCGTTTGGTATTCTACTAAAACGTACGAGATACCCGAACGAAACCACTTGTAGCTTAATAACAACACCATTACCTAAGGTAAGATGGCCTGTGTAACGCTATTATTTCTGTTCCTCAGAAGCAACCAACGAATTTGTGTTCCGTTCACTCTCGTGTTCATGGAAAATACCGTCTACGAAGATCAGAGGATCGAATTCAGAACATTTATGATACTTTTATAATCTTAATAAAAAGAAAATTGGAAATATCAGTTTAATTTATTCAAGAGTTTTAGATGTAAGAACATGATAAAGATGATTTCCGAGATTCCGGAAGAATTTTGAACAAATACTAAATGAAAGAGATTCTACAAACTAATAGATAGAACATTTATTTTGCAAATAGAAAGAGGAGACAATATTTTGCTAACGTAAATGAGAATGTGTGTTTTTTATTCTATCTTTTACGTCTAATTATGTCTTTGAAAATTTCCATTTTTTTTCTTATTAAGTCTCAGTGTCTATCAGATACGCTCCAAGATTAATAAAAAACATTGAAAATTATCAATGTTACTGGAAGAAAGGTGAAAAATTGTTGCCCTGTGTTAGGTTACGGATATGTTCTAGACATAGATTTTATACAAGCAAGACAGTAAACGAAGATAAAATGTAAATTAAATTAACAATCAAATGATAAAACTAAAAATAAAGCAGATCAATTTATAATACAATAGTAGTCCAGCTTATAGTGCAATGTCCAACACGATCTAATTCATTCATTTTATCTCACCATCTCGCTTCAACAATCTTCCGTGCTTTTCTATCGCGGAACCGTGTGTCCGGATTTCAGCTTCGGCCATTAGCATCTAAACTTAAACGAACTTCCGCGAACTCGTCGCCGGTATTTTGCGGCTCGCTCGGATCTGCCCCCGGGGTGAATTTTCTTGGACCCCGTCGAACGAATCTACTCTCGGTTTTTCGTTTCGCGACTCTGCCCGGTTCATTGTCAATCCGGCGAACAACGAGGTGATTATCATCAGCAACGATTGTTCCGTGGACTCGCATCAGGATTTCGCGGCAGTCCCACGAGTCGAATAACTCAACGACCGTGCGGTTTGCATCTCGCCGTATAAATTCACTTTGCTTCGTTGGAATTGCGGCAACTTAGAAACACGGACACGCCGCATATCATAGCTCGCGGACGCGTACTGCGCTCGTCCGCCTTGATGCACCGGCAATTTATGGACGCCGTGGAATGCGCCACTGCGAGGATTCGGAGGCAATTCTGTCTTCGTTTTTCATTCTCGGAACAATTTATTGGTGAAAGCATCGAGGAAAAAGAATTTTATTCTAGAGGCGGTGTTTCTATCTCCAGGTTTCGTGACCTATAAATTAGCTTAATATTATTGTGTGTTTAGACCAAGCAGCCGGATCCTCCTTCTTCCTCCAGTTTGCTAAAATTTAGTAGAGTGAAAAGCGCAAACGAATGTTCTTTCGCCGTTTGGCAATTTCTCGCCGAATTGGAAATCGAGCATGGAAATTACGATTTACGATATTTTTCACCTGTGGCTCTCCTATATTTGTGTGTCCTGTCTCTATGATTGCCTGAGATAAAATGGAGCTATCAATTTAGTTTAAAAATAGAACCTGGACCAATTTCAACCGCTTAACACCGGGTAGAAAGATGATAAATTTACATAACAACTTTGGTCGTTTCAATTTCTATTGTTGTAAAATAAAATGATGTAACAGATACGGTTTTTTATTATTTAATTTGTACTTTACAATTTGTCCAGCTGGACATTTGGTAAATTTTTCTAGCTTAATTCCTAAATAACATGTGGATGGCTACCCCCAGCGGGATACCATCTTCGAGTTTGATTATTTTATTTCTTTAGTGAGGTCAGTGGGATGTTTTCTTTCTATAAGAGTAACAGATACCATAGCTTCGAAAAGTAGCGACACACTTTGTTTTATTTATTACAACATTTACGGACTAATTGATTCGATACCGTGGAATAAATCAATTAGTGCATTCCTTTGATACTATGAAAACGAAATGTATAGTAGATATATGTAATTTCATTGGAAAATAAGAAAATTTTTTCTGTAATACTTCTCGTATCGCTGTATTGCGTCTGATCTAACAACCATTAGCTCAGTAGCATTAGTCACCAGCTCGTGGAACAATGCTATCATAAATTGTTCTCGGCTGATTGAGACACTCGAAATTTCGATGCGTCGTGGTTATCGTTAACCGTGAAATTCGGAGAAACCCATTAGGCGTTTTGATAGGTTCGCTCGGTGGTGGATGAGTTGTATGAAGTGAATTATGATAGGCCATGTATTGAGTTATAATAGAACAGAATTATTGTAATGTGGCATGAATGATGAACTATACGTCCACGCTCTTCATCCTTTGTTTTTATTATCATTTGTACGGAATGGCTTGACAGTACAACGGTCTATTTAATTTAATTCATCGAATCAAAAATAAAAAATAAAAGATGAAATAGAGATCAAACATGAAATAAATGAAATAGAGTTGAATTTTTTTAAGCTTTTTAAAAGCAACGCGTAAATTTGTTAAATCACTGTTTGGTCGTATAATTTGTAGTAAACATTCGATTCTAATAACATACAGATGGAGATTTCTACAATATTATCAAAGGAAACATGTAAATGAGAACGCTGAATTCTTAACGAGTGACTAATTAAAGTAGTTATTTATAGGTTACTCGATGTAAAAAATTGGAAGAGTCTATTGCTTTGAGAATCTGAAAGAAGTATCGAACAATGGAGTATATGAACCGTATTGAGTGAAGTCCTCCAAAGTTAACTTGAAGCGTGTCTGAAGTAGCCTCTAATGCTTCCAAAAGAACTTTGGGCTTTTGATTTAAAAAACTATTCACTTCGTCTTTAACTGCATTCTTAGCTGACTTTTCTGGTACAAGAAAGTAACAAAAACGAAATTTTTCCTCATTCTCTTTTGATCGAATTCTCGTAAAACTATTGTAAAAGAGCGATTACTCTATCTCAGACTTCGAACACTCTGATTTATCTTCAGAGTAAATTGCATTAAAATGATCCTAAATACTAAACTGTATGTGAAATGTTTCCATATAATTCCTATTTCCATTTGAAGCTACTGTTTCAACTGCAAATTTACTCGTTTTTCCACTTAATTTATACTGAAACGATGAATACACACGTAGTGTAGCAAAGGCGATTAGTGATTATACTCTAAGCTTGATTTATGGCCTGTAGAATAATCTGATTACATTCTACATTCGATTGTGAATTTCCGTAATTTACCAAATCGCACATACCTGATATTGACATAGGGGAAACAACATGTAATACAATATCACTTACTATTTATATCCTACTATAACTAACCGTAAAGTAGAACGAGCACAATTTAATCTCCATTGCTTCATACAACTGGAAACCCGTAAATCTACGATCCTCATATATTTGATAAATAGACTTCCCTGAGTGTCCTTAAATTTGGAGGAAAGGAAGTTAAGGCTTTCCAGATCACAGGCTGATAACATGGATTCTCAGATCTATTCGGATTTCAAAGGATCAAAAATCTATCATCTACATTAAAAAAACTTCTGTATAGTATATATACAGTAAATATACAGTAGCTACAAAACGTTTCGCGCATCTTTTGAAAATTTATGCACCAAAAGATTAAATTATAATACCTACATCGTAACATAAAATGGAAAGATTCTCGAACAACGGAAGATTAAAATTCAGCAACTCCGCTAAAAACCTTGCAAACCGTCTAAAAAGTTGATAAAAACCAAAGAAGCAACAAAATTAATTTAACGCGTGGTAATGTAGAATCGAGGTATCCTCTAACAACGAATACTTAGCCACAAAACAACATAATAACTGCGCTTCTGTGCAAAATATTTCCGCAACAAGCAACACAGACACTACCAAGCAAAGTATGCTTTATCTTCGCTCTTTTATGCTCCCGTTTTTCGTACCTAACTGCCAGCGTAAGAACGGATTGTAAAACTAGCGAGAGCACAGCGGAAAAACGATTCAGAAACAGGAAGCAGCAATGAAGAGGAGCCGGTCTGCCGTAAAAATTCGTCTCGATCCGGACGCGACGTATAAAATATCCAAGCCAGTAAATACGTGGAAGGGAGTCGATTCAAAAAGCGACGTACTCGTAGCAGCGGCGGCGGCTGCCACCCTCGACAACGGGCTGAGGGGACGTTTATATCATACACGCTTGCACGTCGTAAAATTTGGAATGTTGCCCGACTATCTGGGTTAAGAGTGCCCACTCGGGTTGCGGCAGTACGAAGAAAAATGCTCGGCATCGTTCGTGGCCGTTGGATCGCATACTCGCCATCCTAAACTCTTTAATCGATTTTCAACCTCCGGTTTCATGGACCTCCGAATCCTTGATACATCGATGCGATCGTTTGATACTGAACAGAAGAACGAAAGAAGGAGTGGTTACCGAACGTATGATAGGCTCGATATCGATGAAACACGATTCTTCTTGTTTGAATTAAGAATCACCACGGTCTTCTAGATTTCCCGATGATGAGTTGTTCTGGTTTCAGAGGCAATTCTCGCGTGTTCTTTCATTTTTGCTACATACCTCAGACTATTTTTTTTTTTTTTTTTCTCCAGATTTTGAGGACTGAATAATGTCAAATGCTCTTTTATAAAAATTCGTGCTTCATTGTTCGTTATTCAAATAAAAGTGTAGCCGAATAAATGAATGTAATATGAGTGTAATTACCATGCATACGTTTATTTTTAACAGCCCTTTCTGAATAGAATAAAGCTCTTTTTACAATATACGCTAAGAATTAATATAACAGGCTTTACATTTGAAAAAGTAGTTCACCAGTGAATTGCGTCACTAGTTGATATAGTTAGATGTAGGACGGTATTAATAACGACTCGCCGAGTTATATTCGTTTAACAATCGAAGAAGTCATAGTATTATTAGACGAGTCAATAAAATAACGAGACGAAAGAGACCTCTGTACAAGAAGAATTTGAAATTTCATTATTGGGAAAATTTCAAATTACGTAGCATCAAATATGAATTTGACACGAAGTCTTCGTCACCGAGCAGCTTTTATGAAAGATAAAATAAAGTTTCGTGCCTCTCTATCATTTTTCTATATTTGAACTAAATTTTAAAATTCCCAATTTCAAATGAAAAACGAAGTAGCTCAGCTTAGATAGCTCGAAGCCACATGAATAGCTGGCTTAAATACTCGAAGGTGCTTGTCCGAATCGTGAGTACCAGCAGCTGCTCGTATATCAAACGTCAGTAAGCCGGATTTATTACGTTTCGAAGTTTAACAATGTCCAATGGAGTCCGAAGAGATCGGCGTGACTTTAAGGGGAGTTCACAATGAGGTTCCACTGACGAGGCCAAGTTCGATCACGGTCCAGTCGGAAGTTAGCAGCGGAGTAGTTTATTGATACCGCGCGTTTATCCGAAAGAAAATAAAGTTCACGCCAGACGGCTCGCGAACGACCAATAAACAGTTGCGGCTCTTTCCGCACGTTTGCAACACTATTATTGTGCAATTTATGATTTTTGTCAGGACAGATTTTAGAGTTTACGAAAATAGATAACAATGAACGTTATATTGAAGTTAATTTGGTAAAAGTTTGGTCAGAGTTGATTGCTCTCCTGATGCTTCGTTTCGTTGCCGTAGCCGGCAAATGTTGATACGTTATCGTATCGTGGATTATTCGTGTAATTTACACCGATATCGCGTAACCTGACCGAAATCGATTATTTGCCACGTTTAACTTCCATCAGCAGCTAACCAACCGTGTTTATGCACTCGACAGTTGTAATAGGAATTGCGTGCAATTAGACGCATACTGCAATGATACAACTTAACGCCCTGTAGGAGAATATGCTTCTCTATTGTTAGTTGCCGACAGTGCAATCACGCGGGAAATTTATTTTCCACAATGTCCGGCATACACGGTGCCCCTTTTGTACACGTATCTATATGAAACACACCTAAGTGTTTATCTCTATAAGACACGCTGTATTTCGTTTGAAAGCGTTTCAATGTTATTAAAACTACGTTGGATATCCTTTCGTCGTGTTTTTGTTCCGTAGACACACTGAATTGTAGAAAGCATCGCCAATAACTTAAATTTAAAGCGTTTTAACTTATATTTAATATTTGTATACGTATTTAAGTAGAAATGTGCAGAAACTCAAGTAGATAATTCGAAGAGTAGAAATTCGGATAATAAAGATTCTACGGCAATTAGTTGCTTGCATGATCGAGCCTCCGCGTTAAAAACCAATTTTAGCCTTTTTCGACTGGCGAATTCGAATACCTTTTTTCATCCGCTTCCCTCTAACACTCGAAACTACTCCCATTTTTTATTCTCTCTTATTGCTTCCCTGATAATCGCAACAGAATCCCTGCAATCATCTCGTAACGACAGAAAATAAGCGAGATGATCGACGAAACGCGAAAAAGCGAAACGTTAAACGACCGGCAATTAATTAAACGCGGAATTCTGGAGGAAAAAGGCGGCCACTAAGAACTGCATCGTTGCTAATTATTCGGTAGGGAATCTTCATCGTCCGAGGAAGATACAGCAGGCTGAATCACTGAAATTAGGTTGCGAAGTGGAAGACGAGTGTCATTATTATAAGAGGCGCGAAGGGGCGCGAGGGGGAGGGGGTTAATCGGATTTGCCGGTCGAGCAATTCAGTCGACTCGAGAACTGGCAACATCGTTCAATTTGCATAACGATGTAATTTAACGCATATCTGCCTGGTCAAAATGCTTCTTGCCTGTGAACGTAATCATGGTTCTTGTGTTTACACAGCTTTCAAATTTTGCCGATAACCTCGTACGCTAGGATCCGTGTTTTCCGTATAATTTTAACACCCGGCTTTCGCTAGCAGCGCTCAAAATTTCAGGATTCTAGTGGAAGGGACGGTAAGTTGAGCTTTTGAATTTCTCGAAGATTTACTGTTACGTTGTTGACTTGTTAAGCAAGCGATTAGTATAGTAGACAACTACATATTGGAAAATGCTTCACGTAGCAAGTGAAGGTAGTTCGCAAACTTCATCGCTGATCGTGCTTCTATTATACAAGGGGAATCAAAAGTGAATACATGCCTTAACAAAAACAACTTACCTACGGACTTACCTATGCTTCTCACCGTTAATTTGTATTTACACATATCTTATTCTCTTTTCAATTAATTTTCAAAATGCCAAATGTATGTAAGAATTATTTATTAAATTTCATGCATCCAAGGTACAAATATCTTTGTAGCCACCGTATGTGCGAATATTTTTTGTACTCAACGCGTTTCAATAGAATATTCCTTGTAATGTAGCTCGGAGAAGCGAATGAACTTATTACTACACGATCTAATAAAATAACCAAAAAACAGAGAAAGAAAAAAAGATAAACTTTCGTTTCTTCATCGAACTGCAATGCTTCCCGCAATTAAGTCTGGAAGGAAGGCACGATTAGAAGGCAACCATTAAAGAAGAAGCCACGTCCACGTGTGCTGTAAAAAGAGTAAGAAGAAACGCGCAACGAAAAGGGAGAAGAGAAACTGCTCGCTTGCACGAAGGCTCGCTTCTAATAAACCTTAATGTTCTGCTGGAGATATTAGCATCGTCGGTAACGACGGGCAACGTCGCGACGCCGGGTGTCGGCGGTTTCCACAGCAGGCGACAAAAGAGCAGCCACCCTTTCAGCGTTTTTTCTCCTGCCACCGCTAGGTCTCACTCTTTTTCACTGCTATTCTAGAAGTACCTCAGGTAAGCTCATTGCCGCTGCTTACAAAGCTTACCTACCCCTCGTCATCGTCGTCTTCTTTTTCTACCACCTCCACCAACTCTTTTTTCATCCGTGCACTACGTCTTTTTTTTCACCCTTTTTCACCTAACGTCTCTTTAGCTCTTTTTGGAAACTCGACGAGCGGTATCGTGTGGGTCTTGTTGGATTTCTCCTTTTTGTTGTTGTTGTGTAGGTTCCTTGTTTCTTCGACCCGTTCATTTCAACGAAATGTAGCAGATCGTGGAGAATTTTTGGTGCTTTTACAAAATTTGTCCTTGATGGCTGATTAGCCTTGATGTGAACGATAGATAGAATAACGTAGATATAAATACCATTCTTTTATGAAGATGATAGCAAAATTATTTTAGGTGATCGTTAGATGTTTGTGCTTTTTTTACAATTTATCATTGACATTTGGTTGATCTTTACTTGATTATTAGATTATTGACAATAAGCATATTGTGGGTCTATGAGAATGTTATCAATTCTGCGATTTTTTTTTCTTTTTTTTTTGCAATTGAATATATTTGACGCTATTCTTTTAATTCAACAGCTGGGAAGTTAAATAAAAGATGAACGGTAACACAAAAGTTAATTAATACGTTTGATTTAAATTCCTAGGAGATAAGAAAGAATGTGATTTTTAAGTAAATTAGATTTCATAGATTTGTAGTGTTGTTATGTAAATTAAGATAAGTGTTACAGTGTAAACAATTTAAGGGAACATAGCTATCGGTGATGATAACCAACCGTCGATAGTTTTCTGTTTAATTTTAAGGTCAGCGAACGATGACGAGCTGGTGGCCACGTGCGGTCCTTGTGAGGCACGTAGGCTTAGGTCAAAAGGGATGTGCATGGGTGTGTGCGTCTGTATGTTACATTACACAGCGAGTGCGAACGGATGTCTATTTTTACCTAGCAATAAAACAATAGTTCAACCTTCCGTAACAATCATCCGTTCTATCGTCCCTATAGATTTTAGTATAACTCATTGACAATAAATTAATTTACATGTTTACAATAAATTTAGGAAATATTCTGCAGAAGATGAAGAAGAATTGTAGAAAAATTTTCTTAAAATATATGTATATGAAATATTAATGAGGAAATCAACAATGATTTAACGTCAAATATTTCATTTTATTACGTAGAGGATTTTATTTAATGCTCACGAGAAATTATTTGAGCAGAATTTTATGTAATTTTTTATATATTCACGTGCTCTTATGATAAATTTTATTGCATTGCTATGGTGGACGTATTCGAGAGACTTTCCACAGCATGTAAAATTTGTTGATTATTACTCGCACCTCGACCTGGAAACTGCATAAATCTGCCCTCGAAAAGGTAGTTAGTGCAATTAGAGGCACGCGAGCAGTTCTTTGCAAATTTCCACGATGAGCTCCGCAATTTTGCACCGCACGGATGTTCATACTTTTAAAGCCTCTACCATTGTCTACTTACACAACTGTACAGTATATTTCTACTCTGAAGAAGAGACACGAAATAACAATAATAATAACGTACTGTATAACGTACAATTATATTCAGAAACAAAAAAAGGAAAAGTTATTAACAGTACTATATTATCATTTTAAATATATATTTTTTCTTTAACAACATTCAATTAGTGCACGGTTTTATTAATTTTTAACCAGTTATGGTATTCGTATTATTTTTCTCAGTTTCCGATGTAAAATTGCAATTTAATGTACAATCGAACGTGATAGGTTTTCCTGTTTAATTTGATAAATATTTTATCATTATAATCCCTGTGATACCAAATAAATCTTTATTAAGTTAACTTATAGTTAACTGAATGAAACAGTCTCCAATTTGGAAACACAAAGCGTCCGATATTAATTAAAAAAATCAGCGAAGCTGTATCATGGAAAATTCGCGAAGCTTGGCAATTTTTTAACCGCTGCTGGATTTAACAATCGGAAACCTCTGGCGATACTTTTATTGTGTCATCCACTGCGTAGATTCATGTGGCTCGAAAATCCACGTACGCAGAAGCTTTTCTCGCAACGAACAACGCCGGGTGCGTTCATTCGTCGCGGCGACCGCTCCTAAATCTTCAGCGAAATATGCACAACAATAGCGATGATAATAAATTCACGCGAGGACATTAATTAGCGAATGCGTTGCATGGAGATAAAAGTCTCGTTTTATCGAGATCCTCATTTTGAAAACGTATCGTAGTTTCGTACCTAGAGACATTTGTAAGTTTAGAACGCAGTTGAAAGCATGCATACGTATCATAGTACAGACAATCTTGGTTAATGTGTCTTAATCTCAATGATATACAGTGTGCGCTGTGCACAGTAAGGAACCACGACTTTTGAACTGCTTCAAATGATATGTTTATACTATACATTTTGGCTGTCTTAGTACTATATACTGAGGACTATAAATTACTTTTACGTATAAATTATTACTGTGAAATTACTTGAAACAATATAAAAATCATATATATTCTATATTCCTGTGTTCAACGAATTTCCATTTTTTCTTTATCCTTGGTAAAACGTTAAATTTCCGAATAATTTTATTTTTCTTAACTATTTTACATAAATCTCCTCTTTCCGGTTTAAACGAATTTCCGATTTCACATTGTATTATTGTACATTTTCTAATACTTTGATTTTTCTGAAAATCTACACTGTACGTACAACATAAAATTCATAAAATATAGAATAAATTTTCAAATATTTTCGTTGAAATGTTATTTTTCTTTATACTTATAGAACTGGAGTTTATACAATTTTATGCCGAGATAATAGATACGAGGCCTTTAGCAGTGTGCAAATATTAAAATTTGGGCTTTATTGAAATTTCAAACAGGTCAGAATATTTCAAAGAATTAAATAATACCTCTGCATTGGCTTTGGAATTTTAGTAATAATTGTAAATTGAAGCAAAATACGAACGCGGAAACGTTTTCTGACACAGTTAATTTTAATAATGACTGCATACTTTGTATCTGAAGCTTTGACAATTCACTTGTTTCAATTCTTCTGGAATATTTATTCCAATGAATATACATTAATGTACATTAATTACTCATTATTACAATGAAATATTTATATAAAAATATTGCCGATAATAATATTAATAATTTTAATTTTAAGACAAAATTTCTTTAATATGTACATACGTACATATTTCTTGTACTTTTCTGGAGAAACAACGCAAGCAGTATATCACGCTCAATATAACAATATTTCTATATATAATATATATATATTTTTTAAACTTACTACACACATACACGCGCGCACGTATAATAGGAATTGAAAAAGCGAGCAGAAACGACAAAGAGTCTGTCTCTTGTTTCTTTTAACCGTTTAAAGCAAGAGTCTCTAACCTAGATTCGCAGTTGGGTGTAGAATTTCAGAAAGGGAAAGAAAGGAAATGATGTTGTTATCTGTTTTGTGCAATATAAGGAGAACAATTTCATTAAATTTAGAACGAGCTCTGTTTTTTTCCATAACAACTATTTTCTAGCTTTCTTTTTTCCAGGAAAGACAAATCTACTATTCAATTATTGAACTAATCAATTATTCGAATTGGAAACAGTTCTCCGAAACTTCGAAATTAAATCAAAGAGAAATTATAAATGGTGGGTGTTTTAAGTAATGCAAACGATGTTTCTTACGGATGAGCGATAAGCAATTTTGTTTGGCATCCAGCATCTCCTTGTGAAACGAACGGATCATTGGAAAACAGATATGAAGATTTAAAGGGAGTTATTCATACGTTTAATTAACAGTACCTTTGAATTTATAATTTAATTTCGTGAACGAATTGTTCTAAAAAGTAATTAATGGCTCTGAATTAACTATGTGGATATGGTCGTTTTAATTACGAACGAAAGATAGCGCTTATATTCTTTCCCTTTTTATATCAATTTGTATTTTATGCTGTTTCTTGGTAAAATACTTAAAAACCTAATTATATACATATAACATATTTATATAATGTTAATGTATACAATATCCCTTATACATAGAGATACATGGTTTCTTAATTACAATGATAGATATTTCGTATCTTCCACAATATTATTGTTTATATTCGTAATATAAAAATATCGAACAGATTAAAAACAAATAAGAAGAATCATTAATAAATTCTGAACACTAAGAAAATTAGACTAAAAATACTTTGTAATACGAATCAACTTTTTATTCAGAAATTATTTTTTATATTTGATCAATTAATTGATAGGAAATTTTGATACCATGTTGTCATTTCAGCATTTATTGTCCCACAGATTTAGTCACACCAATACGACACGACGCGACGTCAGCTTTCTGAATGTAGCAGTGTACATATATTTGCAGAACTGTTTAACCTTTGAAGGACTGTCAGATGTTTGAGTTTCCAAGTACTTTGTCTCCGATTACATACAAGATACCGATATTATTACGGTATTAATCCTACCTATTACGTTATTAACTCAGCTAATTTTCATGTTTTTATCGTAGGGTTGTGAAATTCAGTACGTACCGCAATTTTTCACAACAATATTAATGGACGATCGATATACACACGTATCCGATATGGAATTGCTGTGAATGCTTCTAAATGCGGGATTACTTCAGATATATTTCTAAAGATTTCAATTTTTAAATTTAAAGGAAATTGAAACAGATCTGAGGATTGAAAAACGGCTTGTCAAATGTACTTAAAATTTACAATTTTTACTGCGAACTCTTATGCATCTATGAGAAATTTGAAGATGTAAAAATGCACACACCACATGCATATAATAAGCGTACGTATAATATGTGTATAAGAGATATTTAAAATAGGATACTTGTTATTGTGTTTAGTAAATAAAGAAATTTTCTGTCTCGGTTCCATTTTTTTAACACTTTGTCTGCCACGTTGGTCATATATGACCGGCCACGGTTTTTCCTGTGACGCCACGGTGGTTATTAGTAACCAGAGCGCTTGAACTTCTTACAGTTGTAAAAATTGTATGAAAATTGACAGTTAGAACATTTTGAATATAACTGATAAATAGCAGATACTTTGAAACAAGAAGTGTACCATTGAACAATTTTTATTAAAACATCAATAAACAAAAAATGAGAACAAATCTTGCATCTAACGGATGCACTGTGTTTGCATCCATATCTTTGAGGGGTACTCTACGAATATTATTATAAACACATCTTAGAAAATAATCGTAAATGCTGCTTTATAATCGTATAATTGAAATTAGAAGTGTGAACATACCTTACTATTATATATAGAATGAGCAAACACTGTTTACTAATACCTTTACACGTTTCAACAATATATTCTGCACGTTTTGCTTACGACCAAATAACCAATGCGAATGGTTTGTTGAAGTAAATAAAGCCTCGTTATAATATGTCGCTATCAACTGTTACCAAGGCGCCACGGTAGTCACCCGTGACCACCAATAAGATAAACGGTCCATTGGGGAACAATGTTGTCTTACATAATCAATTTATTATTATTTTGCCATTATATGCATTATAATAAAAATACTCCCGTGGCGCCCTGAGCGGAACATGTGATTTCGGCGTGGCAGTCAAAGTATTAATTATATTTGCAAAAATCTGAATGTTCATAAATATCCGCAGTCTATTGATGTCAAAGAATCCTATTTTTCCAATAATATCAGAAATTAGCAATGTCAGATACCTTCAGGCTGTTGTATCTTCAAACTGTATTACATATGTAATAGTCTTCGACCATTTTCCCATTTTCTGTCGATCAGATTTGCATTAAATCGTAAATTCGGTTTGATTCCAATGCAGAAATGAATTCCACGATTGTTAGTATTCATCGAAGATAATCATTCAATGAAATGCCAGACTGCAACTGAATCGTACTTCACGAGCCTCATCGCGTAGGGTTCTGCTCTCTTAATCCTGTTCGAACATCAGTTAAGCGTGAAAGATCCCATAAAAACGCGCATTAAGCGAAGATTAAGCGGTGGAAAAAATCTTCCGCCTCTCGGATTACCCTCCTATCTTCATCTCAATGGATCTTGTAATTTAAATTCGAATAAACTATTCGTCCTTTTCTTATCCGCGACGATCGGGGGGGGGGGGGGCGTTAACGCGCGTTACACTTTTAGTAATTAATTAAGCGCATTGTATGACTTCTTCCATCATCCTAGATCGTTGCAAGTAAAATGGCCGGATCCTTTTATAAATCTTTCAACTTTGTTTAACTTTATTGAAAATAGTATTAATAAAAATATAATTCAATAGTTTCAACATATCTTGATTCAGATATAATAAAAATCTTTGATTAGCCATTATTGATAAAATTTTGATGCATTATCATTTATAGTCGTATTTTGATATTTAGATCGAAATATCTTTTTCGATGAATTGTCGTTATTGCATTCCATTGTGTAAGATCTAATGGTGAAATAGAATCTCGCAGATTTGCTGAATATTTTTTTCATTGTTGGTTTCTTGTATCATCTGGTACGTAAACAAAATTTTCTGTTTTTTGTTTTTCTGTAGCTTTAACAAAACTGTGTTTAATATCTCGATATTACGATGGCTCGTGACAAACCTTTTCTCCTAAAATATTCCACGCGATAATTGAGGGATTAACATGGCCAATCTGCAGAAATGCAGGTAAATTTGCTTCCAACCAATGTCGCGTCATTTTATCTTTATAACTTCGTGCAGATTATAGCCGAAATGCCCGATATTTTCCAGAAAACGGAGTACGATTTTAAAGTACGTCATTTTTAGCTATTTTTATATTTTTTGCTTCAACGAAACATCTGATCGAACGATCCGTTTTCTCTGCCTTGTTAGTAGTTCTCATCATTTACGGGCTATAATCATATAAGACGTTCTGCAGTACACGCTGAAACATCCGACAAAATGTGTTCGTGCTACCGATCATTCCTCTTGGCGAAAAATGGCATCGCCAGCTTCCTGATTCAATATGGATATTACGTTTTTACACGAAGGCTTTCGATCGGTATTTTAAAAGGTGAAAGATTGAAGAGCGCTAACACCACGTGAAACACCGTCGATTAAAAAGGAATATATGCTCGATATAGCGTTGCAGATTTTTACGGTCTTTCGAATTACATGTTTTTCTCTTTTTGTTATTACTTTTAAAGTTTTATGTAGTTCTGGTAGAAATACAGAGCTCGCAATATTTTCAAATATCGTTGTTATTTTACTCAACATTCAAATTTCTATGTTTTTAATTATACATAGTTCTTGTAACTGATGTATCTATCATTTATTCGGACGTTTAATTCGAATTTCTCATAGCCTATTATATATTCTTTTACTTTTTACTTAATTGTTTTCTTAACTTTGAAATTAAAAATGCATGTTCGTGCCCCTTCAAACGATCGCGGTTGATCGATAATTCGCAAAAATGTGGAACGCAGCTGTGGCGAGACAATCGAAAACGCCACCCCTGTGTGTTTGTCTTGCCTAAAAGCTTGCAATGACGCGGCGATAATAAAATACCGAACGATAATTAAACCATTCAAAAACGAACAAGGGAAACGAGCGAAAAAAGCTATGGGCGCCAGTTCAAGCGCAGTGAATTCCTTTTGTTTCAAACTAGGCGCCAATGATGCGTGCGCACACGACGGTATAAATCACGTAGCCAGGCAAAAACATTTATTCGGAACACGGTAAATCCATGCGAAATCTTTTTATCGGACTTGCTTTTGTCCGATAGCGGAGATCCCCATACGCGCGTACCGAGCCGCGATTATTCGTGTAATCGCGAGTTCCGCGTGTACGATACCATCGTACGCGGCCCATAGTCATGCTCATCGCTACGATGATAAATGGGAGAACATCTTGGCTACGTTCGATCGATAAACCGGCTACGTTATTCTCTCTTAACTCCCTCCGTATCCGAAGACGAGATTTCTTGCGATACAACGTCGTTCATGCGACTCGTATCATACTTATACCACTATATAAGTATCACCACTGTATAGGTTCACATATTTACCTTAGAATGCTTATATATACACTTAGTCGCACGACTAGAGTCCCACACGAAGGTACTGAGAACAATAGTCAACGCCCCATGGTATGTCAGAAACGAGGATACACGCAAAGACTTAAAAATACCAACGGTCAAAGGTGAAATCGGCAGGTACGCAGAAAAATACAAGGAAAGGACGGCAACACACCAAACCAGCTGCCTGCTGTAAAACTCTGAGTAAAACTCTCATAAAAAGAAGACTAAAGAGAAAACACCCCACTGACCTCGCTAAAGAAATAAAATAGACAAACTTGAAGATGGTATCCCGCTGGGGGTAGCCATCCACATGTTATTTAGCAATTAAGCTAGAAAAATTTACCCAATATACTGCTGCACAAATTGTAAAATACAAATTAAATAATAATAAAAAAAGAAACTTAGTCACGCAAGTCTACGTACTTCTGCCAAATTTTGTGTATCTGACCTATCAAAGAAACTCAAAACGCAGTTCGTCATGAAGTTACTTAAACTTAGAGTAACTGACGAAACAATTTGTGCACTCATCGACGGTATCATGATTTGTAAAATTTGGAACGATTCTGAAAATGTATTCACAAAGTACACAATATTTAGAGTTGGTATATGTTTCACAGAAATCAAAAATATTTAGGCAAACCATCGTTCGCGATAAGAGATCTCGGTATTCAGTAGGGCCATTTTTTAATTTTATCACGTGTTTAACACGATTATTCAGGCTGTGTAACAATTTTTTATATAACCGATATTACTTTCTTTCCTCTAGTAAGTTTAGCAAGTTACTTTTCGTGCTTATCGTAACTATTTTGTATTCACATTCCTATATGGTGGAATAGTTCATTTCTACTCGACTACTTATTATTTTTAGATAACATTGTTTCAATAATAAATATTAAAATAGTCAATTCCTAATCGTAAATAAAATTCAAGAAGCGAATATTTAATGCTATTTTATCAGATTAAGGGATTATAGAAGTTCTGAATTAAGCGAAAAAGATAGCAATAAAGCTCTGTGGCAAGTTAACCAAAACATCCGGTAATGTTCGATAATACCAGACAATGACGAGAAACGCTGGAATGCAAAAATTGCAGTATTAACGGGGCATGTTGAAATTCAAAGCGAAAATCGATACGCCAATCCCACGGTGAAATAGCGCGAATCAGATGCCCGTTATTCTTGCACGAATTTGATATCTCAACAGTGACTAGACACATTCTTCTTCTGTTCGCTTGAAGTCATTGAACTGTTGCCTGATAGAAACCTTCGCTGGCCATGGTAAAATTGATGAGTGCTTTCTAAAAAAAGGAACCAGAAAAAAGGAAGCATAAAAGAAGGGATGAAAGAGGGAGCTTTCGCTATGAAAACTGAATACGCGATATCGTCTTTGAAAACTGTGTCTGAACTGTTTGTTTGAAGATTTATCAATGAATTAAGAAAGATGCAACGGTTTGCCTACTCGCTTCAGAAGCATATGGATTTAAATTACAAGTATTTCGCTGAATAGCTCAATTCAAACCTTGTATTTTTCAAAGTTCAACCCTTTCACTTCCATTTCACGGCAAATTCAATTCATTAAATTAAAATTGAAAATCTGTGTAAGAGTTAACACGAAGAGGCTGCAGAGGGTAAAACAACATTTTCGCAAATTTTCAAACTATCGTTGAAGTCACACCCTGTCGATCTTGTGCAAATCTTTTGCATTTAAAGCTTCTCTTTATAAATACAATTTATTAAATTAACATTGAAGATCCATTTAGAGGTTGATATCAGGAAACTAGAGAGAATGAAAGGATAGTTTCGCAAATCCTCATACTATTGTTACAATCACACCCTGTCGACGTCGATCCTCTTATTTTATATCGCTAAAACCCATATACGCAGCAACTGCAATTTTAAACGATTTAATAGTTGGCGCGTGTTTCAGCAAAGTTCGCCCCCTCTCGCTCTTCGCTTTGGCGACAATTTTCCTCGCACGATAATTACTCGCTCGGCCATTATAAATGCACAGTACCGAGGAAACATTCGCGTGCTAATCACAAAGTAGGTCGAACCGAATCCCCAGGATAACTGAACGCTCGCTGCTTATATACGACGCGATTTGCTCGCGATATGAATAATTTATCGGCATCGGATATCGGATAATAGTCTCTAAAATTGACACAGCTTGGAAAGCAGCATTTAGCGACTATTTGACGCACCTCAACGTCCCCAGGCTTCTTATCGTTACATCCTGTAACCGCTCTGCAGTTACGTTATACGATGTTGAAAGTTTAAGATGTGACCGAGATTTAGTTGACGAAGCACATACTTAATAATGAATTATAGTGTTGCCGTGTTAATGGTAATGTTCGTCATGAATGTCAGAATCCCCAAGGAATACATGAAATTCTGTAGAATAAGATAACGATATATATCTTAACCATAAAAATAAATGATTAATCGAGTAAAATAATTTTTATTTGCAGAGGCACGAGCCAGAATAAGTGGCCCGTCGGATATTTACGTGAAAACCGGCAGTCTTCTCACGCTCACTTGTCTAATGTCTCAAGGACCTCACGATTTAGGCACAGTGGCTTGGTACCGTGGTAGTCAGCCAGTAGTAACATCTCCGCATTCAGAAAACGACGTAAACGGCGAACCTCGCATCGCTGTCGAAACCGAGTGGAGCGATGCCCTCACGTCGAGGTATGTTTCTTTCACTTTCGTTAGTAAGTTATTTTGCTATTATAATGGCAATTGCTAATAATATGAAACGAAAAAATATATTTTCTTCTGAGATTATCAATCCTGAGGTTATCCATGTATATGAAAATCACGCGTAAAAGTCCGTTTTTGTTGACTTTCTGAGTTTAGAAAGGAAGTTGAATTTCTCTTCTGTAGTTCTGCATAATAATAAATATTTGTTGGAGTATAAATTTAATCGAATTTTTAATAAATCAATCTTCATATTGAATTTAAGATAGAAGATAGTATAATGAAAGTTCGTTGGATTATTAATCATTATCACGATAAATAGATAAACTGAAGATGCACTTTCTTGCTAGTGGTAGCTGGTTTCAAAATCAAAAGGACATGCGTCGCTGATGCCAAAAGCAATCTGTATCCTAGTCCGAACTCAGCAACATTGCTCAGATATTGATCAATAGATTAACTGGTTGAACGCATAACCTAAACATAGATAAGCTTTCAATCTCAAAACTAGAACAAAACAACTATATTCGCTGCACTGAACCGAATTTACCTGGCCGTACATCTAAATTCACTTATCGAAACTACAGTCATTATTTAACACATTCGTATACGAATCAAGTAAACTAATCACTTGCGCCAACTTTCAAAAGCGAAACAAGTATATTCATCATACGAGACGCAATACCTACCTTCAAATCTATTCCGGTTAACTACGGAGAAGGGCAGTACAGCAGAACTCGTTTATCTGAACAGGTCCCTTCCATCTCTTCTTGTTAGTTCGAATAACAGAATATAACTGTTAGGATTTCAATTGCTCCTCCTTTGACAACTAAAATTTATTTTGCGTACAAACAATAATTACATACGTCAATATATTATCCATATTCACTGTGAATATATTTATTGTAAGAATATTTGAACATATATTATTGAAATTACGCTCAAAAAGGATTCAGCAATGACTTCTCTATATAGTCTAAACGTTCTACTGCACATACAGTAGAACCTTAATTACTACGAACACGCGTTACTTTGATTATCATAAGGAAGTTTCTTCTTAACTATTTCATAAATATTCATTAAAAACTTTGGACTAAAAATTAGGGATGCGTCACTGAGAAATAATATCCAAATATAAACTCGTTTTCAGTAGAACTGAAATTATCGGTAAGCACATTGAACCCATAAATTACAGTTCTACAGAGTCGGTATACCGAAGCTGATCTGTGGCGTTAGCTTCGACGCCATCCGTCAAAATTATACTCGTTGATCAACTCGTAGCCGCCACGTTAGACGTGTAAATATCTAGGTGACAATTCGACGCAGGGAATTTGCCTTGCCCGAGACAGGAAGAACGCGTCGCACGCAATGTCAGCCACTAGACAATTAATTTCTGCTTCTTGAGGCCGTGGCTCTGGAGGTCGGCTGCAGGGTGATCCTCGTCGTAAATTCATCGACGTGAAACGCCAGCCTGACAATCGTCAATCACGTCCAAAAACAGACGCAGCCTGACTGCAATATTCCCGCGACACACAAGCACCAGGGCTTACAAGGGTCGGCTAGAAATGCAGAGCATGCCCGATGCGTCTTCACGGTGCACAGACTGCCTGACAAAGGACTACCCTGTTTCCTCTATCATCTGAGAACCGGCTGGATATCATACCACGTGCTGAGACATGTTGCACTGCTAAGACGTAATACACACGAACAGAGGAAAGGTTATGGTCCCGGATAAAAGAGTTTTTGACTCACGTATTCGGCGGATTCTCTTTGGCAAGAGAAGATTTTCGTGCGCGTCGTATGGATTGATGCTCCAGTTGAGAGCGGTCTTACTATTTTTCTTTACAAAATCGCAGACGAAATCTGTATCTTCTAAATTTGTATCTACGATACATTATTTATCTATTATTAGATAGATAAAAATAATCTTATGCAATAAAGTATAGCGGTAGGTACTGCACAACTTTCCTTTATATTTTATTCTTTTTATTGTTTTTATTATTCCTATGTATCGATTATTATATAATTTAAAATTCATACCTAGCCCTTGATATGTTCGATCAAACCATCCAATATGCTTTCTTGAAAGCTCTTTCTTTCTCCCTCCTCCTCTTTTTTTATTCTCTCTATTTCTCTATCTTTTTCAATCGATGCACACATTTCCAGGCGACATTCCTAGGAGACATCCAGACATGTCTACCCAAACCCCTGGATGGCCGTATCATACACTCTTCATTCACACCATGACCTCAGGCATTCTCATATCTGTAACACTCTGAACTACATATATTCTTATTCCCTTCTATCGCTCTGGTTTCAAACACGTTTCACTCGTTTAATAAAAATTCTATCATTCCTGTGATAGTAACAATGACAAGAAGCGAATAACGTTATTGTCCATAAAACACAAACGCGAACAGAAACAGAAGTCCGGCATTAATACGTATCTTGCCGTGTAATTCTTCTGCATTACTCGAGGGAGTTTATCAAGACTAGATACAGTTTGGTCCCTGAAGCATTAAAATAATTATTTCTTAAGGCCTCTTCGGTTACAGCAACTACAACTGGGACGCTGTTAGGCAACTCTTAAACGGCCGTTATTAGCCTCAAGGGTGCGATACGTTACTATACTACACGATGAAACTGAGTAGTAAAATGCAGCAAGTAAATGATTAATCGATAATCTATTGGAAGCAAGTTGCCGAAATTTCTTCACAAGTTCCATCGTCCTATAATCTGACTACCGCACTGCGCATTTAACATGGAATTATTTGCTGTTGTTCGAAAGGCTACTCGAATTACATTCGGGCGTTTCAAGTCTGTGAAAGAAAGAAATAAAGCTGTTTTTATTAACGAATTTGGTATTTTGAATTCTCTTTTCATTTGTCACTTTTTAATTCTCTTTGGTACCCAACAAAGAACAATATTTGTTCGAACGTTTCGTTGTTTGATAGAAATTTATAACAAAAACGCGCCGAATCTTTTAAACAATCTAATGCAATAAACGTTGTTAACACTTCAAATTTCGCGGCTGATCCACAATTTCTGAATCGTATTAGTTAGAAGGAGATACGAAAATACGAAAATGCTTTCCACGACTGAACTATATTCTTCCCAAAGGGACTATTTATTTTACTTAGAACCGACATACTGCTCCCTTAACGTCAATGCGCACCAAGGCATTATGTTGCGTCAGGGAAGTGTTTAGGGCTATTATTATTACGAGCCTGAAAAGAATGATGTACAACGCTGCCATTGGGATACTACGCTTAGGTGAACACGATTGTTGGATTTATTTTACGACGAACTTGTCTATGACGCTCCGCTGTTTCTGACAACCGTTGTATAATGATTTTCACTTACCTTGTTGCCTGCTCATGCTATGTGCCACCGCAAAATGTAATTTAGTTTAATGTGTACAGCAAATGACGAAAATATCCGAATGCCGTGGTAGAAAATAATTCATCGTGTAAAAATTGTACGATAGATTGCGATTTGTTGAAACAAATTGTGTCCATACTATCATATATATAGTCACTAAATGTACGTAAAATTAAAGAAAAATTCACCGTGTAAACAAATTACACAACATTTATCACACCCAAGTACGAATAACGAAACGAAAGCATTCGAACGCTGTTCTGAAGTGCATAAAGTCCGCGATTTATAAATATAAACATGTATTTGGCCAAAAGCCTAAACATAGAAAGATCTTAAGAATTCAAAAGTCAAAAAATCTTCTGTATGCTACTAACAGTATTCGAGGGCAAATGGTTCAAGTTAGCTGGTTATGGTTTCGAGACAAGCAAATTCCGTCCGATTATACTTAATTTCCAAATTGCTTTGATTCTCGATATTCCATTAAAACAATTTCAACTCTTTGAATAAAAATTGTGAAATATCGAAGCAAATAGAGTTTGCTTGTTATCTTTTCTGTATACCATAAAACGATTTTCAATATACATTGACTATACATGGATATACATTTTTTAGTCAGTGTTCACCGATTCATATTTATTAATTGTTACACACTGTATTTTACTAAAAATTAGATAAAATGTTTGTCGTCAGAAATATGTTTCCTTGTTAATTGATTTCCTTTCTATTATTTTAAAAAAGTGGATTGAATGTAATGAAAACCCATTTTTAAACTTGGATATCTGATTCTGTATATCGCTGTGTTTATTACTTTCAATAATATTATTACATTCACCATTGTACAAAACAAAAACGACTTTCATCTATGTTTGTTTCTCTTCCAAGAGAACAGAAGAATGCTCCACGGTATTTAATTTCTCTTCGATACATGTTAATTCTTTTTATAGAGAAACACTCACACCACCAGGTCTCTCACAGCGATAATTATAAATGTGAAGTAAAAAAATTGCAAGTAAACCTCCATGAGAGATTATATTTAAAAAAAAACAGTCGTATACAATCTAATGACTACCAGCGGCGGAAATACGTTGCTCGATTTAATCAAATGTACTATCGTTCACAAGTCATAAGCACCTAGCCAACCGAAGTTTATCATTTAGAAGCAGGAAGTACTTGTATTTGATTCACGATTTATTTCTGACTTGATGGAAAAATACTCAGTGAATTTTAACAGTAATTACGGTAGTTCGTATAGCAATGAATTACTATGAAGTAATTAAATTTTCAGTTGATGAATGGCCCGTGAAATTGAATCATGAAACGCATGTATTTTTCATACTAGAGAGGTAGGAAGTGGACACAGGTAGGAGGATTAATCGTACCGCAAGCGCTATTTATCGTCGATTAATAGCCGCTAGATCATCGATGCTTCATTGTTAATTTCGTCATCAATTATTTCATATACATATAACCCAGCGCCGGAACCGCGTATCGATGACCACTCACGAAATTAAAGCCATTTCTATCATTCATATGCAATTGCTCGGTCAAATTTATGCGTCTGACATGTTTTTGTGTATTGGAACGATAATTACATCGGACGCGAATGACAGTCAAATTACGCGATTGATCGTTTGCTTGATTTGGGAGTAGATACGAGTGGTTTGAGAAGATTGCAGGATATTTTGTGTTATTTTTACAATTACGGTGGCTACAAATGCTGTTTGTACATACCCTTAATTTTCGATTAAGCATTCTTTTTACCTTATCTTATCTTTCTTATCTTATCTTATCTTTCTATCTTACCTTATCTTTCAGATTCCACGTTTCATTCCCGCGCTATCAGATTTTTGTGATCATATCATCTAATTATATCATCTAATTATATTATTACAGAAACTTTTTTCAAACATTTATTTTACTCACACGCAATAAAAGTACGTATCGAGCTGTACACAATAAATATACTACAATAAGGAAAAGGAAGCAATTTCTAGCAAATAATTTTACAGGATACATATATTCGTTACAATGTATTAATTCGTAATCGTAAACGTCAGATAAGACTAATAAGGTTACAAGTTGCGCTTAATGAATAATAAAGAGCAATATTTTGCTTGAGACGAATGTTAGTTTTTCATTCTATTGCAGATTGAGGATCACCCATGCAAAACCAAGCGACTCTGGAAACTACAGTTGCGTGCCCACTGTGGCAGAGAGGGCCAGCGTCAACGTGCACGTTATTAATGGTGAGTCTCGTATATAAATTGCTTAGCATATTCTCTTAATACCGTGAATTTTATTCACTGACGTGATCATATATGGATCGATGTCTGCATTTCAATATCGATTACAATTGTACCGTCTAACATTCTAACAAAGCTCACCTATGATTCTACAGTTATCATCGTATGTAAAGTTATCGTTTTAATATATTTATTTCATTCCGAATGCAAAAGAACCTGTTGAATAAAACTTTTGAGCAGAACTAGTAAATAGTAGTATTGTAAATAGTAATTTTGGGAATATTGTTATATGTGAGATGGTATTAGATGTAAGGTGCCCAAGAAATACTCTCGATGTTCAACAATATAATTTATTTAACAATCAACAACCAACAATCAACAATCCTCGCTTTTCGACTATGTTTGCTTCGCTGTTATATTTGACCCCTTGCACTTCGCTGTTCAAAACCGAATGAATCTTTGGAAAGATTCTTTTCTTTTGTTGTTGCTCTATATCCCACTATGCATGCGTTAGTTAGACGTCCGAACCGTTGTCCCGTACGCGTTCTTCCGAATATTCGGCGGAAGGACCGTAGGGATATCGATGGCACATTAGGCATGTCGGCCTTATGCTTATGTCGTGAAGCTGTCGGCAAGTTCCGTCGTCGAGTGCCGCCACATATGATATGTTATAAAACAAAAACATACATGTGTTATACATATTTGAATTTTATTATTTTTTATTCTAAGTTGTGTATATATACATAAACTTTATATATAATAAATATTTCGGAGCTTAGCCAGAATAAGCGTGTTGAGTGTCGTTATATTTTTACGATACGGAACACGTAGTATCCATGAAGTTCGAGGAATTTCAAAGAAAATGTGCTGCAGAAAGTCCATGATAACTATATTATAAGCAGGATTTTCATGGTTCTTTCTATCGCGTTTCAAGCATCCATCGAAAATGCCCATACGATTCCTGAAGAATCCATAGAATGAAGAGACGCTGTTCTTCGACAACCTTTTTACTGCTTCTCAAGGTTTTTAGTAGCCTATAAAGGCCGGCGGACCATTTTCCGAAGCGATCTTCTGAAATTTGAACGTCTCATTTATGAGCCGCGTAAGAAGGAACGCAGGCAGCGGGAAACGAAGGAAGGAAAGTTCAATTTCGTCTAGTTACGAGAGTTTCAAATTTTTTGGTAGCTTCAGGTGGGTCGTTCGCACTATCTAGAAAAATCGAGGAATACCGAAAATGAAACGTTTTACGAGAAGATGGTTAAATAAGCTATCTAGAAAACTGTAAGGGACAAAAATTGCCAGAAGAAAGATATAACAGCCTTTCATGTTGTGCAAGGCGAGAAATGAAAGGGTTGAAAATTTATTATTAAAAAATCCTTCGAAATTCTATCAAAATTCTCGTCTACGTTCCAATAACACGGCGAAGGAATTCACTAAGTACAGAAAGCAAAACCGTAGATACAGAATTACGAAACATGGTCAGCATTTCACAAAAGTTGAAAAAATGGATGAAAAATGCGGGCAGAAAATTCGAACGTAGCGAAGTTCTCGGATGGTTATGGATCCAATAATCATCGGTAGAACGTACTGCAAGTTAATTAACCCGACAGCTCGTTAATTTCGCGTTGTTCCAATAGGGGGAAACCTTTTAATTATAAACAGTCCGCGAAATTCGAGACGACGGCTGATCGATCGATATCAACGATCGATAAACGTGATCAGCTCGTCGGCTGTTGCACGTCGCGCTTCCATCACTCGAATTGGTGTCGCCTCGTTTCATCGTTGAACGCTCGGAACGTCCACGGATTCCTGTCGAAAATGTGGCAAACAAGCTCGAGTTTCCACGAATACTTTCCGCCAATGCGAGATTGTTATTTCGATGAATATGCCGATTATTACGGAATGGCGAACAATTGGCCGTGGTTTGATTATGCGATATGCCCGAACGGGATCAGTTTCGATTTTCGTCAGCCCACGTCCTATGACGCTGTGTTTGATGATTACCGATTACCGATTACCGATATTATCATTGGTACTTGGTTTCGATTTAATTGTTGATCGTAACATAGGAGAAGCGTTGTGACGCGACTATTTTTTAGTTCCGGTCGTTTTTGCAATCGGTTCCATACCATTAATCTACCTCAAAATAAATAAATGCTATTCATAATATAATCCATAACATAAATATTTATGTATCATTGTATTTACGATAGCATTTACATGTTTCCGCTTAATTGGTTCCGATATTAAATTTCATATTACTTGCTAGTATTAGGTTTCGTTTGTTTCTATTATTATGTTCTGTTTCTATTATTATGTTCGTGAATAATTCAATAAACTAATATAAAACAAAAAACATTGTGCGTCTGTTATTTCCTTATAAAACGAAAGAAACTTTTTGGACAACCTAATATTTTCACATGGCTATAAAAATTTGATACTATGCAAACGAGACGCATAGAGCCTGCTATGAATACGCTTGATTGGAAAATACTTGATAGGCTATGCTCGAATACTTCTTTGTAAATTAATCGAAAATCTTCTCACAAGCAGAAATTCTTTCCAAAATTTCCACCCACTTAAATTTCATCGTACAGTACGCATCACGTACGGATTATCGGATAATATTTGGAAATCGCGCTAAAGTCCTACGAATTTGTTAACAGGAAAGGAACCGTTGCTGGAGCAAAGTTGCAAACATATCGGAAAGCCTGTCATTTGCCGTTTCAGCGCAAAATTCTAGGCAGATCCATTAACTTTCGCAAATGTGCCCTTTGACAATAGTTAATAACATATTATTAATTGAACCAACTGATCGTAGAACTATGAAACTGTCTTGGTCGCTTTTGCCAGTTGCGCGCCAACACGTTTGTGTGTCCTGTTAACGTGTACCTCTCGAGTCTCGGGACAACACACGGTACAAACTGCATTCATATCGTCTCGTGTATACATTTTACTGCGTGCTAGTTGAACGTCGACGATAAGCAAGTGTTTAACTACGTGCACAAGTACGAATACGCGAAATGTTAACGCCTGAAACTTTGCCGGAAACGAGTTAGGTGGAAGAAAAATGTTGTTGCTCCATTCCTCGGTGAAAATGTCGGGGAAACGCGTAGGAATGATCTTGATACTCCTACTGTGTAGAATCTAGAGTTTAGTAGATACTATTATGTGAAAAAAAAAAAAAAATACTATGTATTAGGTTGTCCGAAAAGTATTCTTTCGTTTCATAAGGTGATAATAGATGAAGAACAATTTCTATTTTATATTATTTTATTGAATCAGGTATGATCCATTTCGATTATTATATTTCTATTATTATGTTCGTGCATAATTCAATAAACTAATATAAAACAAAAAACATTGTGCGTCTATTATTTCCTTATAAAACGAAATAAACTTTTCGGACAACCTAATATTTATTTTCGATATTAAGTAATGGAGATGCAAATGTGTCGGAATTATTAAGGAAACAGTAGAATCACATAAAATCGAGAAAGCTATGGGTAACGAAGAAGATCAGATTACAAATTGGAATTCAGCGTGGAAAAATACGTCAGAACTTTGTTTCCATTTTTTGCTAATCACATTTATTAATGTGAAATAATTACATACAGAAAAATATTTGTGTAATATATCGTTTAATATTCTACATGCAGCTTAGTACCAATTTAGCTGATATTTTTTCTCCGATCGATTTTAATACACTTTACGTCATGCGTCTTTTGCGTAAACGGCTATGCAAATTGGAATTAACGTCGGGAACCACATGGAAATTAGACTACGGGACTAATGGGATTTAGCCTTCCGGGAAACCGGATTCCACATGATTCGTTGTGAATCTCAGCGAAGATTAGGGCATCGATTTTAACGCAATATCTGTGCTAGACTTTACTGACATTGATTAAGAAGATATTATCGCTATAAATCTCCGAGTTATAGAATACATTAAACTAATTTAAATTACACAGTACTTTTATTCGTCGATGTTAATGCGTTGCAAATGAACAAAAGCAATATTTTTCTCTGATGACACCTTATATGTAATATTCGGAAACAAATTTTTATGTATATATAGTGAACGAAAAAACTATAATTTTGCATAAGTTGTTGACTAATCGCTTCAAAAATTTAAAAATTGTAAAAAATTATAATATAACCGTGTATTTTATTCTATTTATTTTACTAACTTTAATAAATAACTCGCGTAAAATTTAAAACCTAATTAGAAAAAAGGTTGACTTTATCGTAAAAAATACGAAAATATCTTCAGTAAAAACAGAAATAGCCAATAAATAAAAAGCTACTTTCAAAATTGCAATTTTGCTGAAAAGAGAACGAGATAATGGTCAAAAGGCAGTTATAGTAATAACCACTTAGTTAATGGAAAATTCTTCAGGAAATATAAAGCCATTAATGAAATCATAAAACATAGTTTTGAAACATAAAAGTGTACTTCCGTAAAATTTACGTCAAATGATTCCAATCTTTGTTTTCCACCATTTCAGTGAAAGACCTTCAAATCATTTTTTATTTCAATTACTTTAATGAAATATTTTGAAATAATATCTTAATCTATATACTTTTTATCTGCATTTCAATAGAATTCGTCAGTCTTGAAGTTCAACATCAAAATATGAATTATTTGAATGGCCTACATTTTTATAACGAATTATAAGAATAATTTTAAGAGAATTTTATAAGAATTGCTTATAATTTTGGTATCGTTATAGATTCGAAATAGTTATATTTATTTTTTACTTTCTGCAAATTTACACTGTAGCTGACTGTACCGATAGCTTCACCATGTATAATACACCAGTTCTCATCGGGTTACTTAAAGTTAAGCTGCACGAGGCACGGTTGGTGCTTAAATTAAGTTTGTCGCATAAAATTAAGCGTAGACGCATAATAGTATGCTTTAGCTATGCAAAGTATTCGTACACCAACCAATTTGGTCAGAAAGTTTGCAAAGCATTGTTTATTTGAAACATTTTAATAGAAAGCAATTAATATGAAATGACAACCTAAAAACTTCGAATTAGAAATTTTAAAGTTTTCTTAAATTAACAAATGTTATTTCCTCATTGCTGCAGCTATTACTATTACATAAACAATATGATATCATATATGCTATCATTTGCTAGTACTTTCATTTCACTAGTACTACGAAAGTTTACTGCTATAAAAATAAAATGTGAAATCTGATAAAAGAACGCTTCATAAAATAAACAAAGAATGTACACATATACAAATACTTTCTGTATAACCACTATGTATACCAAACATAAGCAAACCGTACAAAAAATTTTACTTTCTGCGAAGACCAAATAACGAATACAATTCCGTCAATTACGCTCATTCTTTTCGATTTTCGTTATTCGTATCTTCTGCTTATTTAACAAAAAAAGGCACGAACATGGTCAAAAAAGTTGCACGATAAAGGCGTATATAGGAAGGGACATTTCGTGACATGTTTTCTTTGGACATTTTCCTCTGTGGTCTTGCAAGCGTCTCGACGCCATTGATTGGACGTTGCCAGGGAGGTTTGACGAGCTCTTTGACATTACTGCGACCTCGTGGTCCCATACGATCAGCTGTATTTGACAGATTAATTAGACTACAAGCATTTTAGAATGATGTAGTGTAGACTGTTGAGATCAGAAAAAAAGGTCACAAGAAATTATTCTTTTTCTTCTTCTATTACGTCTTTATGCCATTCTATTTTATAGTTCTCATTTGACCTATTGTGCACGGTTTCAAGATAAACCGTAAGATTTGTTTGTTTTTAAGCGATGATCGACCGAGAGCAGTTCACCATGAATAGCTGATGGATCCGTGATTGAAGGCTGCCACGATACGTTCCCTCGATTGCAGTTTCTTTTGCTCGTTTTTTTGGTATTCGGACTGCAGTGTTCTGTGAAACTTTCATGAAGGTTGATTAGAAAGGTATTTTGTGTCGTCGAAGCTTTTCATTGACGTTTATTAATAAAATTCCTATAAAAAACGAGACGATTGTCAGATATTTTTGCTTCGTACTTTACCATACTTGGTAAAAAAAAAAGTGTTCAATCGGAAAAGTTTTTCCGGACAAATAGTTGATAATCGTTTGATCTAAAAGTATAATGCATCGCAATGGAAAATCTGTGCAATGTGTTCACCCGACACAAGCGGTGTTTACAAAGCAGGTTTTTATGAACGATAGGATCTCGTGTTTTTATTAATTTAGTTCAGTGAGATTTTTCTCCTTTGAATCCAGTAATCCTTGCAAGATAGTTACACCATAAGCGTTTTATAATCGTCACAGTAAATAAAGTTTGCCAAATTTTTCTATAAAGGAAATCATACTCGCTTATAGATCGTAAAGCCACAGAAAGAAGAAAATATCGAGGCAATCACAGCCACGGAGTCGTTTCAAAGTTCTTATCAAGTCATCCTGACGAAGCTATTAGAAAGCAAAGACGGACACGAAATTTAAGATCGAGCAAGTTTATCATCGATTGAGCAGCCAATCGAGCCGAAGGAAAATTATCGAGGCAGCAGCTTGACGAGCTAGCTACCCGATGAGTGAGTGGAAAACGAGGGCGGAGGTGAGGACGTGAACCGCCTGAAGGGTAACGAGATTAGCAGCGATCGCGAAGGCTGCAACCTTGCAAGTCACTCAGATATCCGGCTGGTAACCTTTAACCCCTCGGATGGGCCGCATATTGGCATAGCGTTCCCTGCTATCAGCTACAACCACTTCCTTGTGCCTTACCGCCCTCCTCTTCGCTCTTGCAAGCCACTTCCGGCGACGTTAGAGCTGATTCCGTGAGCATCCCCTTACTTACTTCACACATGTGATTAAAGCTGTCGAGGATGATCTTGAACTTGATTTGGTCTTTGACGCGTGAACTAGTATCGCGATCTCTATGAAAATTTCTTTAACTAAAGAAACCTATAATCTCGAGTTTTATATCTGTGGAAAGATTTTAAGTTTTTCGAGCTATTTCCACTTTCATATTAATGATATTAATTAAATGATATTTATCAAACGATATTGATCGAAGATTTTACTCCAAGTTCCTAGGTTATTGAGATGTAATAGAGTTTTTAAATTACTAGCTTTCACTTCGTTCGCGTGGACTACTAGTATTCTTTTTTACATAATTTTTAAGGAGAAAACAATTACGATTTGCAAACAAAAACAATTTTTAAGTAGATGAATTTTTATGAATGAGATACTTGCATATTTTTATAACAACAGTTTTAGAGGTTACTCTTCGTAGTAAAAAATGTTAAATTACAAAAATATTCGATTTCAGAAGAAACATGATGTAAACAATAACCATCGTTGCTTGTCTCTACGAAACATGGGAGCGCGTACAACATCCAGTGATTCCAGGCTATTTTGCAGCTTGCACAAAAGGGATCGAAATGAAACATAGCCTATTTTCTTTCCTGCGCTGTAAGCTGTAGATATAACAGGAAAAAGCCCATCAAAATCCGTTCAGTAGTTTTTACGTGATGCGAGTATAAACAGACAAACAAACAGAGAGGCGAAAAATCCAAGAGTTAGTTTTTGCAATCCATAGCTTATGGTCTGCACCTCGATGACTGTCTTATTTTCTTCTTTTTCTGTTCAATGTATAGACACAACTCTTTTACTCTATTGCATGTATAAATAAATAAATGTAGCACAAACAATCTTCTTTTATTTTCAGAAAATATATTTCTAAATAGTTCTGAATTTCATGACTTATTTTCGATTTCTCAAACAAATTTGTTGAAATATTATTCGACAGTAGTCTGAGAAACGAATTGTTTTCAAGAATAATCTCAAACAAGGATGTTGGTAATCATCTGTTATTTCCAAAAATTCAAAATCGTATGGAAAGTCATCATTTTTATACAATTGAAGTGTATGATCGACTGTATGTAGTACAGGATAAACAGCGAGTTATTTCAAGAAATAGAAGAGATATGTCTTAAATTATATTGTTACTTATCATGCAGGTTCATGCACATTTCTACAAATCAAAACGATCGTTAAAAAAGGAATACTTATTGAACAATAACCTTATTTATTACTTTTCACTAAAAAATCGTTTAAAAAAGATACTTTTAGAAATATAATTTTATTTACTACTTTTCGGATAGATCGACGAAAAAATTAAAAAAAAGGACAAACATCTTATCATAGAAACGAGGACTAAACGCTTGTTCTACCGAACTGAAATGAAGATTTTGTTTGTCTACCTTTGCGATCCTGTCCATCAAAGGTAGTAGCAAGAAGCAGAAACAAATGGAATAATAAATGTAAATATATTCAGCGGATATTATGCGCGATTCAGGTGCGTTTGTAAAGAATGCACACTGACGTTGGATACGATTTTCCAGCGCGTATTTCTATGGTAATCGAACACAGCACAGTCGAAGGTATTTCTCGAAAGCCTCGAAAATACTTGGTAATTCGATACGTTGCGTATGTATGGAACTTGCGAGTATCCAGTGTCTACCACGATGCATTCCGATGCCTGAAACATGCTGAAGCTCTTGCATTTATGGAAACTAGTAACGTAACTTTAGATAGTGCCTCAGAATTGAAACTGTACTGTCCGTTACGCGGAAAAGAAGAACCAATGGTGTTAACGGAGAGATAATGAAGAGGAAAATTATTGGAACAAGCGATAAGGAGGACGAGAATTTTGACAATTTTGAGTAGAGTTTAAAGTTGAAAATATCGCTGTTCTAGAATTTTTGACACGGTACTGCAAAATGCTGGTACTCTACAAGATCATTTTCCATGTCACTTTGACTTTTATACGTAATTTTTGTTTCTGTAGATTTTGTTGATTATTACCTTAACTGAATTGTAATGTTTGAACGTCATGTAACAAATATAAAAATCTTGCTCCAAATTTACAAACTTGTAGCTATCTACATTATGTTACTCTTTGCTGTCAATATTCTACTCATTAAAGGTACTATTCGAGACTTGTTACTCGAATAGTATTTTCTGAAAAACTTTTAATAACTAAACGAACTTTTGTTCCGCGTCTGGTTATTCTGTATTATAATTTATTTTATATTATATTACATTTAATGCGGTTTGCAATATGTTAATATGTGATTAAACTATAACTAATTATGGAAATGAAACATGATGTGGGGGTAGAATTTAGAAGCTGGAAAATCAGTAATGGAAAATTAACATATTAAATTTCATTTAATTAATATTAGAACAATAGACAGCAACGTTACTGGAAAGGGCACTGACCCTTTTATCAACGAGTGGAAATGAAAAAAATAAAATTTGAACTTAAAAACGGAAAGTTTCATTTTTCTAGTGTGTTGGAAATTTTGATATCGAGTTATTCTAACAGAGGAAGTTTGGCAGCTCGAAAATTCAAAAATATTCGTAACTTCGCACAAGTGTAGTTTATGTAACGCTAATAGCGGAACAATTCCTTTTTGCAGCTGAAAAGCGGTCCTAAGAGTGAAAATACCATCGCAAAGAAATCTTTACTTTTCATATCGCATTACGTTGTTATTAGCATCACGCGAACTACATTTATGCAAAATTCCAAATTTTCCAGTTTACCAAACTTCCCTCGTAAGTATCTAAATTCTAAATGCTTAATCTTATGGTTCAATTCATTGATAAATGATCTGCCTCTATTATTATTCTGCTTGCAATAAAAAGAAAAATTATTCTACATCTTAATTTAGTAATTTAATAATCTGTAATTGAATCTCTTACAAGAAGTGTCTATTCCCTCTCCTTCCAATCTATATTTTTCGTAATGAAATCTTGAATTTTATTGCGCTGTTCGACATGACATTATCAGAAAATTTCAATAACTCGTCCTTCTCGCATAAATTCAGGCCGATTCGTTCGAAGAATACTAAAATAGCGGCAGTACTCAAAAGTTTCTCGCTGTACGTTTGACATTACAACCAGCTGGACGGTGTGTAAAACAAGATGCATGGAAGGTATTTTATTGCATGGCAATAAAATGCAACAGATTACTGTCACGAAGTGACCTATCGAACACGACACACGTTCAACGCTGACATAACGATTCCGTATCCATCAACGTTCTCAACCTACACCAGAACTCTGATTCGAATGCCAACTATGTTCCTCATCTGTCGAAGTCTTGAAATATCGAACATTTCACAAAAATATAATATTGAACGTAACATGGTATAATATAAATAAATATTATCAGAATGGATCGGACATTATCGAAATAGATTTTCATTCAAATAATTATTCAAACGAATTCTTTATTTTATTTCTTATTTGCTTTGTTACTTTATCTTAAATAAGATGTATCAGAACGCTCTTCTATTATTTTTGTGATTGATCCCATAGATTGAAATAGAACCCCGTGGGAAATCGACAAAGTATCCATCGAAATGAAACGAAAATGAAATAAATAACTTGAAATCTAAACTAAAGGAAAATGAAATAAATAATTTGAAATCTGAACTAAACAAAAGTGAAATTAATGTGCACATTATTGACGTGAACAAATTGATTTTTATAGTAGAGCCATAAAATACAGAGAAGTCATCCGCGTAAACCTTAAATAAATTACAAATAAATTTCAGGTAAACGTATCAAATGTATTATATGATTTCTTTGCTTAAATAATATCAATTGTTAATAGAAGCAGAAATGAAATTAATTTTCTGGGAATTGAAAGTAAAAATAATTAGTGGAATAAAAATTGGCGATAATATTCCGGTTATTTTTCTGCAATAACTTTCCAGAAAATTGACTAAAATATCGATCCTTTCGAAATAACAATGTCACATCGAAAACATTCAATAATAGCATTCCATTATCTTTTTTATTTCGAACGTTAAACGAAAAATCAAGCAGTGAAATAATTGCCATTATTTTATTTTACATTACTTCTTGCTAATAATGGTTTAATTATCGTGCTAATGTAATTCAGTAGTACAACTCAGTAGTAATGCAGCCAACTGATACTATTACACAATCGGGGCAGTGCAACCGACTAACGTAATTTGAAATTGAGAACCAATAATGTGATTTAACGCTGAACCTTAATAGCGCAACTTGTAGCATCAGCGAATAGTAAAATTGGATGCTAAGCGAATACTTCGATTGTACGTTACAGAAAAAGAGAAAGGGGGAAAGAATTATAATATAATTGAAAATTAACATTTTTTAATGACACACACATATCATTTTTCTACAGAGACTAATACCTTGATACTGTTAAGTTACGGTATCGACATCTTTATGTAATCAATTAATCACTCCGTAACCAACCAATCATCCCCATACGAATAGAAAAATACAATTCGGTTAAAAGGGGGTGAAAGAATACAGCAAAGTTGAATCCCGCTATTTGTAAAATTCAGCATTCAACGTGAACTAAATAAGGAAAGGGTAACGGAAACTAATATCCCAGCCATCTTAGTCGAAAGAAACAATAGAAACGAAGAAAAAAAGGAAGATCCTGATATTCGATCAGGCGATTCCGTCGAGACACGCGGAAAGCACAGAGAGAGCTTTCGTAATTCGAAGGCTAGTCCGGGGAACTTCTCCCCTGGCTGATCTTCTACGGTGAGGAAACGGCGAATTCCCGCGGGATCGCGGTTGGGTATCGAAATCAAATCAGGACCAAGTAGACAAGCGGCAAGCCGGGCACGTAGCTACAGGAAAGTAACATAAACGCGTAGCGCTCGCACTTCCGCTCTGTGGCTAAAGTCTGCGCGGAAGGCCCTTGCATCAGCTGAAATCTCGATCGTATTAGGCCGAAAGACTCGTGAATCCGGCTTCTTTTCATCAGCCGACAATATCAGATTCTTTCCACAGGCTTACTAGAAATTTCCTTTCTTCGCAAGAAGATTCTAACGACACTGTATAAATACGTATTCCTACTTTTGGCTTATTGACCCGTTTCTTCTTTTATTCTTCTTCTTCTGTTCTTTGTCGATTGCGTAGTCGAATAATGTGACTCTGTTTAGCTTGTGGTATGTCGGATGGATTATATGCCTTTCATTGAATCGGATACGATTGTTTGTTAGTTGGATTAGTAAGTGGAGCGAAGGTTTCATTGTTTGGCCAAGGAATTAGTGCAACTACATAAAAAACTACATAAAAAGCTACATAAAAAACTACGTAAAAAACTGCATAAAACTATATAAGTGTTAATAAAAAAGTTTTGTAATTTTCAAGACTTTTAAATCGGCCGTTTCATGTGCGACACGAACCTAAGATTTAGTAATTTAAAATGTTATACGTGCAATTACGACCGAATGTAAGGTAACTAGGAAAATAAAGATTGAAAGTGACAGGGACAGAAAGAGGCAAACCGCTAAGTAGGTGGAAAGAACAATACGTGATAGGGAAAGCGGTTACAGAGTAGGAGAAAATTACAAGTTACAAAGCTACCTGTAGAGATTATACGTATGTAGTGCCACGGTGGAAGGCTCCTCTTTCTGTTGTGTTCTTACCACTTTGCTTTTAAAAGTTCTTTGGTAGTTGAGAGACGGAGGCGAGTTAGGGGTAACTATGTACGTTGCCGCGATAATGAACGATCGATTCTTTGCGAAGGAACACGTATGTTCGTTTATAGAGAACGAAGCTTTTCAGGTAATTGAGAATTTCATTTAACAAAGAACGTTGGAAAAAGAAGTTGAAGCACGTTAACTGGAGAAGTAAACGGGGGTTAAAAGTATTATATAACAGCGATAAATTAGAAAATTTCATACTGTTATGATATATTATTACACGTATTGTAATATGAAAGTTTCTATTTTTAAATCCTTTGCTTTAATAAAATTGTAACCTGAATAGTTACGTTAAAGAGAGAGGAAGAAATGATTTTCAAAAATAGAAAAGAAAGTCTAGTCTATGTTAGCCGTTACGCTGCGATATTCGTCTATCGCTGCTGTATACGCGTTGTCTAAAGAATTATATTTAACAATATAAATCTAAATTTAACGATGTAAATGATACATATATCGTAATTTACGTTATATCGTAATATAAAAATCGAATGACGGAATGAAACCGAACGAATCTAATCCTCACATAGAATTAAATAGGAAGGTAAATAGGAAGGTTAAATAGGAATAAATCGCATAGGAAGGTTCAAACGACGTCAGAATCAAACGCGAATCGAATCATCATGATCGAATTCCAGAAAATCGTGCTCCGAATTCCGGCCGTGTCAGTGTCCTTGCAGCGGAACGCATAATTAACCGAAGACGTGTTAATTGGACGCACGAGACGCGAACCAGCAGAAAGGAGGAGACAATGCAATATCATCGGAGCGTCGCGTCGATGCGAAATTAATTGGCGAAAAGTGAAAAGAAAGCCATCCAACATGTGTGCACACGCGCACGAACGGCCGTTAGCATTAATTAAAAGCTGGAACATTCTATTTCAATTTCAAATACCATGGATTGGTCGCCGAGCTTCATAGCTTGTCTGTGTGATCGTGATACGACAATACCGTTCCTTCAGTTACCTCGACCGATCATCCGTATTTGCATAATTCGCTGGCCAACTTAATTTCCGGCATCTCCGGAGACGTTGTCGGAAGTCTGCGCACGCTTCTTCAACGTCGACGAGTTGTCGTTCAACGGAAACGGTTTCACGCTGACGACCTTTAATATTTGCTGTGCCATGATTTTATTGAGTTTTATCAGGTAGAAGTAATGAAAATTTAATTAAAGGCTAATTTGTTTGGTAATTCAATGGACATTTTAGAGCGTTTGTAAAAATATTTTTATGGTGGGGATTCCAAAATTTGAGATATCGCGTAATCCAACACGACGCAGTAATGCTTCTTCTTCTGAATCGAATAAAAATTGTTGAATAAATTAGAAATAATAATGCAAGAAAATTGAATTTTTCTTTTGAAGAATAGGTCAAGAGTTTCATGTAGCTCTATGCAGTTTTGATACCTCATACAGATTCATACGTTCCGTTATTTGCGTTTAAAAAAAGAAATTACACACGTGCCAAGAAATTTCAAAGAGATTACAAGTGTCTCGAATTCGCATTATGCTTATCAAAGTGCACAGTAGGAATCGATATCTCTCTTCGATTCGACGATTGTCAAATCAACGTTTAACCAACCCCTACGTCCATAAATTACAATCCTTTCTACCCTTGCAAAACCCCATTTCTGCCGACAAGCCGATTTTGTATAAACCGTCGTCGTGTATTTATACCAGCACATTTATACCAGTGCACTTGGTACTTCCGTGGGTTAATTCGGTCATAAATATACGGCGACGTCTTTACAGCGATAATCACGAATGTGGTCACGAATGTGTATATTGTGTATACAAGGTGCCCCAACAATCACGGTATAATCGGTAATAAGATAATTCTACGTGGAAAAGCAAGACAAAAATGTTGGATAGAATATAATACTTGCTGTGGTATTTGGAGCGAGAATACAGTTTCTTCAGCTGTATTCATAAAGATATGAATTTATGTAAATATTCCGGTTGTTAGATAGGTTTGAGTGAACGAAAAAGTGTTATAACGATAAATCATGCGTCAAAAAGTGGATTCCTGCTATTTTGCAATTCGTAGCTTCAATTGCATTTAGTATTCAGTAGCAGATTGATCGAGCTTTTTGGCTAAAATTTATTTCGAAAGAAAATGTCGTACAATTGCTTTTTACGCCGTGTTTTAATTAATTATTAATTTGCTTTGAAAAGGAACACGGAAGAAGACGAGGATCAGCTATTTAATTTTATTTACGAGTTCTGTTAAATTTCCCTCTGGATCATTATTACCCGAATGTGATTTAACTCTGATTTAACCTGCGATTTAACATTTTCAATGGCAAATTAAAAAGTTAACCTTCTCGACTGGTGCATCGTTGAAAACCACGGATTACGAAATATAATTTTCTGGGTTATTTCGGAGTATGTAATTAAATTTTATACTTCCATTCTGGAAAGTTTAATATCATTGGACGTTAAAAATATGATTACTACGGTTTGGAATGTTCTGTCCAATCGCTTCGTTATTTTAATACGAAGCGATTTGCCTGGCATAAAATATACATATTTTAAATATATTTTATACACGTAAAACATTTCGTGCTGCAACAACTGGAACGAGTTGACTTCTTGTCCCGGATTAGCATTCCAGCAGAAAAAACAATTCAATTTATTAAAATATGAAAATATACGTGTTATGTGTTCAATTAATTGTTTTACCTACTAAATAGTATAATAAGCATACTATACTTTGGAATTTTATATATCTTTGTGTATTACGTGTATCCTCTGCACTTTGACACTATTAAATATTTCATAAATGCATAAAAATTTACGATCTATTCATCAGGTTTACTTTCAAGTAACCTAATATTTATAGACCAGGGTATTCTTGGTTTGTTTTTCTTCCACAATCCATCCTTCAAGAATATTTCGAAATTTTCCAAACTTTTTGTTGATGGCGTACGTTTGATGGACACCCTGTGTACTAGGAAAGTCAGGTTCGACGTGTTTCACCAGAAACGGGGATGATCCCTGACGATAGCGTATAGAGATCCATCACGCGTGTCGCGCGCAATATACAGGTAACCCACGAATTCTAATCCCGCGCCGTGGATGCGCGTATTACCATTTTCAAATGAAACGAAAATTGCGCCGGAATAGCCCAACGCGTTCGGTCCGATTGAACCGCGGTTTCGATGAATCAAATCGCGATTACGCTCGCGCTTAAGTAGCAACATTTCTCTGCTGATTGCTGTAATGACCTATTAAACCACCTAAACAGAACTATTGGCACCAAGCTGAAAGAAAGATTGTTTGTGTCAGAGGTGGCAGCGTTGGGAAGAAATAGCGACAGTGATTGGTGCGTGCAATGAATTAGGTACTTTCATGCAATGGTTATTACTATTATGGTTTTAGTGCTATTACCATGGCGAACTTTAACTTTGTCAATGAACACAATATTAGCTTTTCGAACAGAAATTGCCGTTGCGCTGCCAACTACGATTTTCCACATTGTTCCACGCTCCAAGTATTTTTCTTTTTTTGTTTGAATATATACTAGAACTTCGTTTGTTAGAAGGAAATTTTAGTTAATGTTAGTGTTAGTAAATTTTGAATAATAAAAAATAATATCTAAGTAGCGAGGAAAATTGGTGAATTGTCGTTACACGCATATGATACAGTTGAACCAATTGAAATAGTTGAAACAAATGGAGCTATGATGCAATGAAGAGCACAGTGAGGCTCTTGCTAAACGCCTGGATATACAACGGCTACGAAAAGTATTCGTACGTCCTTGTATTATTTATTGTAGCATTTATATACCAATTAATTAGTCCCATGGTAGTTTAAAAAAATCCCAAGTGCATTACGTTTCCTATGATTCAAGATTTTCTTTTTGCCAGTGATTCTTTATCACGAAGATTTCCCCCGATCAATTTCCTCGTAATTTGTTGCCTCCGGCTCGCTTTTCCGTGCACATAGTCTATATCTCCAGGTATCGGGGCAAGTGATTCGCGCGAAGCACGGCTGAAAAATAGGTCGAAGAGCAAACAGTCGAGGAACATCGTTAACGAAACACGGAGAGCTAATTCAGTCGAAAGGATGGCTGTTCTCCAATGGAAAACTAATATCCGGCATTATCGAGCGCGTTATTTATTTTACTTTACCATGGAAGCTGATTAGTTTTTCGATATTTATTTCAACTGTCGTCGATTAATCGTGAATAGACGAAGATTTGCTCCTATTGTCCGACAGGATTTTCCTTTCGATTGGTATCGTTGCAACGAATCTCTTATATATGCAAATCAAACGTTTTCCTTGTATAATATTCACTTTCCTTTCCTTTTCTCTATTCCTTTGCGCCTGCTCCATCTGTTAGACTAGAGATTCGTTGTTATTTGACATAGATAGCGACGATGTAGAGATCGAGTTCGTTATTTCTCCTGCCTGTTCCTTTGTTTTCATATCACGGGCTGGATGTATTGCAGTTTTCTTAAATTATGTGAATACCAGTTGTTGAAATTGAACGTGCTGATTGAATACGCCCGAGCGATTCTTTTGTGCTCTATGTTCCGCTTCATTCTTTTTTCGTTCCTTCGTTTCTCGAACGGAATTGAATGTAGTTTGTTCGATGAATCTTTTACCTCGCTGATTGTGAGATCTTCTTCTCTTGTTCAAGTGCAAGGAAGAAACTTCGTTTTCTTTTCTCTTTTCTTTTCTGCTTTATGAAGTCTATTTGCTTGTAAGAAATAATGTTCCTAAATTCTTAGGTAGACATTTTTAAACCTATAAGAAGAATAGAAATTTTAAATAAGAAATAAAATGATTATATAAGAGTATTAAACGAGATTACATTTAAAAAAAAAAGAAATGTTAAAACTAGAAAACCCATCTTTTAACAGTTCGAATATTTTTCATTGAAAAATTAGCTTTTAATTGCGCTTAATTTAATTTAAAATCTAATTTTCTATAAAATACTGCTTCCTCTTCAACTAAAACGATTTTCATATGTCTAAAATTTGCATGCTGGTACTCTGCGCATAAATGAGTTTAGTTTTCCCAATTCTCAGAGCTATATAAGTTTCTAGTTTATTTTCCACGCTTTCCATCACTTATGAATTCGTCAACTCGATTTAGCCGTGAACTCCATTTGATTGAAAACTCGAAATCTAACTATCGTCGAAATAAAACTTCGAAATCTGCGCGGTCCCTAAAGCAGCGACGAATAAAATTTCAACCGAACAAATGCACCTATCTCTGATCAGTTAACATTTTTCATTGCATCTGCTGCTTTTACTTTTCGTTGCGTTTAAAATAATCAAATGTTTTCTGATATTCTTTTATCCAAAAAATTAGTACGCTCGTTTTATTCTCCATCGTAAAAGAATTCTCTGTTAGCGAATCCCACTTTCACGTCAATTGCTTATCTATGAGTTGCAACCATAGAAGAATCAATAGCGTGCTACATCAGCGTTATTAAACTTTTTTTCCAGCTTTACATAAAGATAGACGTTTCAGCAAAGTTTATAATTCCATTGGAAAGAGCACGTTGGGATTTCGAATATAAAGGAAAACGACTTGATAATCAAAACCAGTTAAATTCGTTTCCATCGTCTCCTTCACCTTCGTCGTCGAATACTCGACGCGCGTATTCGTTTCGTGGACGTTTGCTTGTTCAGCCGCTGGTAGTTCCGCGATGAAACGATTTTCATAAGGCATTGTTGATTCGAGCGAATCGCGTAGGCGCGAACGCGATGCACACGTTCGTCCAATATTTGCGAAAAGTGTGTCGACGCGACTGCCGTGTGCAAATACCAGTCAGAACGTGTTTGCCGCCTACGGAAGCGTTATAATATTTAATTCGTTGTTTTGAAGTTTGTATTCGTGTGTCCGGTTGATTTGTAACCGCTAGCGTTAAAGAAAAAAGTTGGATCTGAGGAGAAGATGGGCTTCTTTTAGAAAGACAAATTGGAAGAATTTCTCTGGAAAGAAGCGAATTTGTGTGTTTTAAAAAAAACTTAATTTTATCAGATTAGCATACATAAGTACGTAGAATGTGGATTATAATTTTTAGGACCAGTCCATACATCTATTTATCAAATAAATATTTTTCTTATTATTGTTTTATTTTCTTTCGATTGCTGACTACAGATACAGCCTACAGGTATTGTAAAAGAGTACTAGCGTTATTTCAAGAAAACCATCCGACTGTATGAAAATAACAAAAAAGACTGCAGCTTCTTTGCGATTCTTCAGAAAATGTGTTACGCGCAGGGAACAAGTTCCGAGGAGGAGAATGGGCAAAAGTTTCGGTTTTGCGTCATTTCGCGAAAGTTTCCTCGCAATGGGCACAAACAGTTGTAAACAATTCCACTGATTAAAAAAGCTAGAAATTTATCATTTTTCTAGAGATTGCTAGATACTGGAGGTAGAATATCTTTCTCGCAACTTGCTCATTGAAACATCTACATTTTTTACATTTTTTTTATATCTTTGTACTACATCCTACCTTTGTTCCTTCTTTTTTGCAATCTATGCATATCGCACAAAGAAACACGCAGAAAGTTTTGATTTAATCGTCTAAGAAATTATTTCATTGTCAATTATTAGACACGCCATAATTGTTGGATATCCTGGGATATCTCGCGAATTACAATGATATCCGAAAAAGATTGGAATCACCCGTGATGGAGCCTTTTTGTACAATTTCCTGCTCTCCGAGTTCATTAAAGCAAGGGGTTAAAGTCTGTGCCCTGGCCCAGTTACGAAGAATGCTCTCGCAAGAAACGTCAGCAACAAGCTAAATTAAAAATCTCACGCTTGCGAAAAGCTCGCAATACCGTATTTCGACTATCCAGCATCAAAGAATTTTCAGTTCACGTACGTCATACAATCCGAACCACGTGAAACCACGAATCAAAGACGGCGAAACCTTAGACATGCGCGTTCTCTTCCGTTTGTTTAACGAAATTAACCTCTCGGCCGTGAAAAGTGCGACAAAAAATGCTCGTGCTGAATGGCAGCGGTGAAGACGGCTTCGCGCGAAACCCTGTGAACGTTCGTCACGGTCTAAACTTCAGACCTGAGGAAATTTAGACCAAAGCAGATCTAGCTTCTAACTCGAATGAAAAGGGAAAACCATCCGTGATAAGAGAAAAGCTGCCCTCAGCCTTGTACAGGCCACGCGCTTTGCCGATCTCGTGAGGATACCAAACGTCCTGCATAAAAAATGCAAGGGACACCAGCTTCCCTTTGATTGTCGCTGCGGCAGGACGATGCGATAGGCGAAGAATAAAAATGAAGACAATAACAGAGGGCTTAAGAAATCTCGTCTCTCAAAGGAAATCATCTCGTCTAGTAGGATGAGGCTTCTTCTCCGCGAATCGTCGAGGTCGTGCCTGACCGCGTACTTGCTCTTCTTCCACCTTCCTTTTTTTTCCCCTTTCCTTCACCCTCTTCGTTCCGACATTAAAGTCTGGGGAATTAAGAGACTACTCTGCTCGAAAAGCAGAGGCTGGTTTTAATGGAACGGCGTAAAGTGAACTGGATATGGTTTTGGAATTTTTTTACATGGGATTAAAGCGGATAAAGACGAAGAACACGCACACGAAAGGGGTTAATTGTTGACGGTGGTCGAGTAACACGCGGCAAGACACGCGTTTTTATATTTTTATGAACACGGCTAAAGAAATGAAGCTTAGATATCGTTTCATCTGGTAAAAGTTGTAACAAATATTCTACTTTGGATGGTTTACATTTTCCATAAATGCATAAAAAACTGTAGTTTAATTAATATAAATATTATATTCATTTTTGGCGGTATTGGACATTGTTGAAAAGTGTGTTACAGGTTATAGATTAATTAACGAATTGAAAGGTTTGCAGCGAAGGATAAAAGAACGGATGACTTGAATTCCAACCAGTCAGAAAGTGAAAGACGAGAGGCAAAGTGTAGCACCGGTGGAGAGAATAAATTTATTTTTCCAATGGAGTATTTTTCTTGCATTAACGTGATTAAGTTAAGTTCATTTTAAAAGCGGATACGCGGTGTTTGCGCTCGATAGCGATGCATTTTGTCGGCGATTGAAATTGTTAAGGTAGAAAAGGGGTTGATTTTAAATGATCGATTTGCGTTTAAAATGCGAAAGGTAATTTAATTTCGATGAAAATGTTTAACACGATAAATCGAGGGAAAGGGAGACAAGTCTAACGTCGTGCTAAATTAAATACACGAAACATAATAGTCCTTATGCTCTGAATTTAATTGAAGTTAAATTATGTGGTAAACTGGAAAAGGAGCAAAAATCTCGAAGCGAGGTGAATGTTTTTCTAATTTTATTATTATGCTTTACTGTTTATAACATTATTATGCATTGATGCGTTAATTTTATATAAATGATTATCTTCAATTATAAATCAATTTCTCTAAGTCGATTCATAGAATATGAAAGAAATAAAATTAGAATGCTGTTAATGTCACTCACTAAATCTTCTAACTTAATAAATAAAATTTAATCAAGAAAGCACGAAATACATTGCAGACTATACGATTGACATTATGATTCTCGATACCTTTACTCACGAGTACGTATATAAATTAATTAAAAATAAATTAAGACCTAATGGAGATTCATATATTGTTAAGACAAATTCGCTAAAAAGTGTCGGAACAGTTATGAATGGCAATAGACATGTCATCGATATGCAACAACTCTATTGTTTTTCTTCAATTAAAATGTATCGTATAATGTATCCACTATATATTAAATTCTCAATATAACAATTCCATTGTATGTGATTAACGCAGCCATTCGAATGATTCGTTTGTTCCCTCTATTAATTTAAATAAGGAACCTTTCAGCGGCCCTTTCGCAGAGGTGCTCGGCTGGCCTAGTTTCGAATGACAAACGAAACGTATCTCCCTAAAGGCGGTGTTGTATTGTATCAAAAGCATGTTCTGAACCGCGACCAGAGAGCGTGGGTTCGCAAACTGAAATGACTCGGCGAATTTGCGGATTTCAATTCGCCAGCGGCTCCTAAACTGTTGAATTTCGCGATAGGGAACTCGCCCGCTCGCTCACTCTAATAATTGCACACTGCTCGCAGAGTTTCGCGTTCTTACAAACCATTTAAATGTCGCTCCGTTGCAACTAGAAAACTTTCGACCTACATCTTCGGGAAAGGACGCCGTCACGACGTTTATTCCAAGACTTACCAAGGAACCCTGCACCTCTTAGCGTTCTCTCTCTCTCTCTCTCTCTCTCTCTCTCCCTCTCTCTCTTGAAGCTAACGGAAATTGTCGCGAGTTTTACGACTTAACACTTCTTACGGGCCTTAAGTGTCCGTTTAAGTCAATATCGGAACATTGTGTCTATTTAAATAGCGGAAAAATCGGATCCGAATTCCGAAATTGTCTCAAAGAAGAACAGTCAAAACTTAAACATACACATAGTACAAAACTGGAATATTTTATACTTTAATGCGACTAATGGGAGAAAGTAACGAGTCAAGTTTAAAGTTCGAAGAAAAAACATTTCGCGTGCACCGACCCAACAATAGTTCCAAATATCCGTATTTCGTTCATCCACGTAGCTGAATGAAACAGTCAGCAAACAGCCAGTAAAAAGTTAAGAAGTAAGGACACCGCAAAACGGTCATGCGGAATATCATTTTCCACTTACTACCCAGAACGAGCTAAAATTCTCATCAACTCTCATTAACAACTTCCTAGAAACAAGAAATTGCAAGACAGTAACGCAGATCACACTTCCGAATATCATTTACTGACCACAAACTGTCGTTAAATCGTAAACTAGGAACGAATTGTCCCGAATTTTCGACGAATCGAGGCAAAACTAGTCGTAATTTTCGTATCGTTTCGAATGGCCACAGAGAAATTGTCAAAGGCACGTAAGGCACGAGATCTCTGACGAATGGAAGTTTGCAAGAAACGATGCGTCGTTCGTATCGAAAAGCTGTGTGTAATCTTGTGATACACGGTTGTAATTAACGCGGCTCGATCGACCGAAAAACAGCCGGATTATACGGCTTGTTGCTTGCCGGTGGATCGACGAGAAATTTCCAGCGACGTTTCAGCAGCGATGCTGCTATCGCTTCCGATTGATTGATTTATGAAGATAAAATGGACTATGCCAGCGAGTGATATCGCAAGCTTGATCTAATTCCGCGAGAAGCGTTTCGTTTAAATCACCGAAACTTTCAGTGCGAGGCTAAAATTGCGCCATTTATTTTGCGGCATGTGTTTTGTCGATACTCTTTCAAATTAACACTTTGACTGCCACGTTGGTCATATATGACTGGCCACGGTTTCTCCTGTGACGCTACGGTGGTCATTGGTGACCGGAGCGCTTGAACTTCTTACAATTGTAAAAATTGTATGAAAATTGACAGTTAGGGCATTTTGAATATAACCGATAAATAGAAGATACTTTGAAATAAAAAGTGCCACATTGAACAATTAAACATTTTTATTAGAACATCAATAAAAAGAAATGGGAACAAATCTTGCATCTAACGGTGCACTGTGTTTGCATCCATATCTTTGAGGGGTAATCTACGAGTATTATTATAAACACATCTTAGAAAATAATCGTAAATTCTGCTTTATAATCATATAATTGAAGTTAGAAGTGTACACATACCTTACTATTATATATAGAATGAGCAAACACTGTTTACTAATACCTTTACACGTTTCAACAATATATTCTGCACGTTTTGCTTACGACCAAATAACGAATGCGAATGGTTTGTTGAAGTAAACAAAGCCTCGTTATAATATGTCGCTATCAACTGTTACCAAGGCGCCACCAATAAGATAAACGGTCCATTGGGGAACAATGTTGTCTTACATCATCAATTTATTATTATTTTGCCATTATATGCTTTGTATAATAAAAATACTCCCGTGACGTCCTGAGCGAAACATGTGATTTTGGCATGGCAGTCAAAGTGTTAATACAGCGTGGATGTTTCGGTAAATTCATATTTTTACGAATAAGGAATAGAACGTAAACAGAGACTTTCAAACCACCTTTGCCAAATTTAAATGCGTGTAGAAAAATCACAGGAATATCTATCAGCACTTGGGAAAGTTTTTTTAAAGATATTTTTCATCGCTGCTCTTAGGAAATAAATGGAGTCCACAATAACGGGAGTTCTACTGTACTAGTAGCTTCAAAACCTCGTATCTTTGCAGATTCCTGAAAGCGGTACCAAAGCAAAACATTCGACTTCGATTATACCAAATTGTCAACAAATCATAATTTCCTGATATTCTAAGCGAAGCATATTCAATACAAATTTTCCCCTTTACGTAAGAGAAATCGCTCGCTCAGCGTTTCAACTATTTTTACGAATCAGCAACTTTTTGAAAAGTCACCCTGTCATACATCCGCGAAGGTAGTCCTTTTAGAATAGTCCTATCGAGTCGTAAGAGCAGCCGAACGTTCTTTGATCCGCCATTGATTTCGTAGCAGCCGGTCAAAGGCAAAGGTTTTCCACAAAAGGAGTACGGCTTTTGGTTATCACGCGTCATTGAATCCTGAAGAAGGGCTACCGATTTCACCATTTCCACGTAACTTCTAACTGTCAACGAATCTACACGAATTTCCAACGCAACTTCTTCCTTATTTTCTATTTTCCCTTTCTTAATTCTTTAAATATATGATTTAAATATTACAATTTAATATATACGATTAAATTGATTACGACGTTTTAATCGCACCACACAGACATTCGGACTTTCTATAGCTTTTTGATATCTTTTTCTCGTTACACATAAAATACACAATATTTCCTCGTTTAGCGTTCGACATAATAATGTACTGGCAATAACTGTCGATTTTTTAAACGCTAGTATACCGCTTCAGTTACTATCCTCAATAACGAGTTTCTCTGTTTACAAATTCTTTTCGCACACGCATATGAATTTATAGCACAGTCGTCACGTATGTATGCGCGTGACTTAAAAAGCCATTCGATTGAAAATGCTTTGTTTGTAGCGACTCCATCGCTAGCCATCAGCTAACCTTCGACAGGAAGCTGCTTGATCTTGCTCGAATTAATTTAGTCGCGAAACGTGACGACTTTGATACATCCGCGAAATAATGCCGCAGTCACGCCTTCACAGGCCGAGGCTACCACGCGCCACGAGTAATTAATGAAGACGAATCGACTTCTAGCTCTCTTCTTCGTTTCGAGGCGTAAAATTCTTCCTTCTACAAACTGTGTACGTTTCCTGATGAATCACACTTAATTAAGGTGACTAACGAGCTTGGGATCGCCGCTACTCATACGCCGCTATCATGTATTGTTCTTCGTAGGAATCTTTCATTTTTATCTCTTATTAACATTCGTGGATACTCGCCCCTTTCTTTTTCACTTTTACCCCATTATTTGTAACAATAAAAATCTTTACGTTTACGAATTGATTCTTTTATTTTGTAAAACCTGACATATAAAAAACAAGGGACCACGTAAGGAATTACTTCTGTACTTGTATCCATACAATACATTCCTCGCAGCACGTACATATGTTGTCCTTCGTACGACAGCTTTCACAAAGTAAAAATTAAAATATCTATTAAAAATTAATGATTTTTCTACTGGTTATATTAAGAGATATAATAATATGAAAGAACATTAATCGAAATAAAATAAAGGAAAGCAATGAAATATACTATACCAGATACAAATCAGACAACAACTATTAAACGTCCTTACATAGAAACACAAATATAGAAGGATACCGTAAGTCATAGACAATTTTCTTTCCCATAAGTGGCTCCCTTATCATTTGTTACTCCCTATATATCATTGCCTTCCGTTCTTTTAGTTTCACCCTATCTACGTACTTGCTGCTTATCTCTGTACTTCACTCCCCCTTCCTCTATGCCCCCGACTATTTTTCTCAGCCTCCGCCTCTTTATCTTTTGGCCTTTTTCCACTTGAAAAAAGCGAGTAGGGGAGTGGTCAGAGGGCAGAGAGATAATTATCTTCGGCGAATTACTGGTAATTGTATTTGTTAAAGGGGTATTTGAATTCATTTAATTCGGACCATTAACGAGAGAAAAATTAGAGAGCAGGTGAATAGAGAGAATTAGATTTCTTTGGCGGCCAGACAGAGACACGCAACATGCGATTTCGTAAATAAAGCGTTACCGGCTCAACGAATTAAAGGGTTTACCCGTTATTTCCCTACGATTTTGAAAATATTCAATGCCTGTTTCCACTAGGATGTTTAATAAATTCATTTGCATTAGACCTATTTAAAAAACGTTAAATGCACAGTTAAATCCATATACTCTTATTTTCCAATGAAGAATTTCTTTATCAGAATATCCTTTAACATCTACAGATTTGTTTCGCGTTTTACCGATAAAATCATGACGGTCACTTTTTATTGCCGAATTACATTGCCAAAAAAATTTCGAAACGTTTTGTGTAAAACATACTGTAGGATCTTTACTACAATTAGTTTATTTACAATAAATGGATTGTAAAACAGATGTTGGTTAAACAGGAAACGATGGTTGTTTAACGTGAACTAATCACAATAACGTATTATAATTAAGACAACTAGATAGTTAATTTGCAACTCTCATCACCACGGATCCAACGCTCTCTCTCACGCAGACCGCACTCTCTCGAGAACGCAATTCGCACTCCTTGACTTCTCGATTTACACTCTCTGACTTCTCAACTGATACTCACTGTTAATTCGTCTTTATCCCTTAGCATCCCTTTGTCTTTTGTCTTAACCCTACCACATACGTGTTCCGCAGCTGCACGTGGCCAGGATCATGCAGGCCTTTTCCGCGAAACTATTCCATTGAAGGACCGACGATATATTATTGGGCCTGTCGGTAGTTCGGCTTTCTCACGACATTGTTTATAGTTTGCCCAAAGAATTGATCGACATCCGAGGCGGAAACCGATACGCAATCTCGATAAACTCGGTGCGATCCTTCGCTATCGAAAACTGCTTTTCTTACTCAATCCGTAGAAATGAGTTGCGGACTCATTTCGAACGGCAATTATCTCAAGCAAAGTGCATAAATTCATCTGTGCTCCATGCTCTATAAATGCAACGGACGCCGCGGAAAGATAAATATTCAAATATGCATAACAGCCACGAAGTCAAAGAACGTTGTTACCAACTATTTCTACTACTCGACAAATGCTGTTCCTTCGAATTCTCATCTTCTCGTTGTTCAATGTAGAAACTCTGGATACGAATTAACTGCTTTGAAGAAAAAATAGAAGCGGTAAAAACAGGTGTAGCTATAAAGGGCGTGGATCGTATGAAAATGAAACGAACTAGAAAAGTCTATGAGTGTTCTGCCAGGCAAAATGTAGTAATAGAACTTTTGTTGCTGTTTCAAAAAATTATTTATCGAAATATTCGTGGCTAGTCAAATGTAAATTGGACTTATTAGCTGTTATAATTCATTGGCTATTATAAAAAGAGCCAAGAAAGTCATGAATGCGCGAGTTTTCCTACGTAAAATATGCTAATGAAACTTTTGTTTATGATTCTGAAAATTCTCCATCGAAATATTAGTAGACAATAAGATTGTGAATTGGATTTGTTGATTATTATACTTGGGAATTATCGCGCAACAAAGGTCTGTGAAATCTCTGCTAATTTCGCGGACCTTTGCAAGCATAGCTTTGATTTATTATTTAACGGGCATGGTTCGTGATTTATCACTTACTATGGTGTTGGTCGACTCTCCTTTTTCCTGTCTCCCATGGCGCGCCGAAATAAAATTGCCATGTATTTTCGGCGCAGTGCCAAGGCTTGCTTTCGCTACTAATTTCAGCCCGTCATACACCTTACTTGTTGTTGCACATCACGCGCAATACAATTTACGTGACGTGGCCGGCCTCGTGACGAGCTTTCCCAGTGTTCCGTAACAAGCTGCATCCCTTTACCTGGTAATTTCCACCGAAAATATCGCGCTACTGACTCACGGCTAATACGTTCTAAATAGAGCTTTGATGATTTTGGTTCTTCGAACAATCTGCTTCTGGGAAGAAACGACCGAAATAACGTTAGAAACAAAGATTGATAATAAGAACATGATGAATGCATTTTTGACGAATTTCTTAATTTGATGTTATTTAGCGATTAAAGAAATATGATCCTACATAATGTAGTTAATTAAGAAGAACACAATTTTAAGAACAGAAAATTTTAATAACAGGAAAATGACCTCAATTGTATCACGAAATTATGTAGGACCACGGTATATGATATTTCAGAAGTGCAAATAAAAAAAATATAAATCTTGTTTCTCTAAGAGAAAAAGATAAAGTTTACTAAAAGTTCTCAGGAAATGATGCAAAGGAAGAAACTAGCCGAAATTATTGATTTAGCTTTAATCAACGTTTTATTTTATTTTCACACGCGACTTGCTCGTTAAATTATTCTGCAATTAGCAGAGCTACTAATTAGTATAATTACAGCAACAAATAACGTAAAGTACTGAGTTTTACGTTTCGGTATAAACTTGGTGTAAATTCGGCCAGTCGCGGGGAGACGCGTTCGCGAGGAGGCGCGTCAACGGGAGTCGTAAATTCCCGTTACGATTGTATCAATCGACACCACGAGCAGGTCGATCCCCGTATTTCTTTTAGGATAATAGGGGTAGTTCAGTTGGAATAAAACTGTAGTCTACAGTTTTATTAATATATATATTTATTTCTAATTTGCACGGATACACACTCTCATACACAAGCGAAGTCGGTGAATTTGATTACTTAGACGGAACGTGGAGTTAGGATGAACGCCCGATTGTCGTACGAACAGTTGACTTAACTGTCGCGAGGGCTTGAAGAGCCAAAGGAACCCGGGAGATGTGTGGCACAGACTGGCCTAGACTCGACTCACAGTTCGTTCTTTCGCCATCTCAGGAGTGGGAGACTTTCTACCGTCTTAGGTAGTGGATGATATTGTTTTTTTGGGATGAAGTCCCTTTTTTCTTTGTATACACATCCGCTCTTTCCGTATGGCAGATACCTGTTTTATTCGTGATTGTTACCAGCACGTAATAAATTCCAGGTAGTGGTGAATAGCCCGCTGTAAACGTAAAGTACTTTTTGGGACTCTACGTCCCGTAATTTTAGTGCAGACCAATTGACCCATCTATATACGTTAGACATTAAACTATCGTTAGAGTATATGGTGAGTCCTTGGATCTGTAGAAGGTCAGAATAACGGTATGAGGGCCGTTGACAGTCAGGTAATAAGGACTGACTTGTTGGCCGCTTCATACGGCGTAACACTTGGAATAAGTCATTCAAAATTTCGTAAGCATCGTGTCAAGTTTATGAAGAAAGATTCGATGGAAACTTAAGAAATTCTTGAAAACGTTTCTTGAACGTTAATCGTGTAACTGGATGATAAGATTGACGGGGTTAAGAAAAGTGACGTTGGCGAGTTTGTCTTCTGAAAGGTTCAATTGCGAGAGTAATTCCAACGCTATTGTTCAAATCGACTCCCAAAATCTCAGAATCATGTCCCAAATACGAATCCCTCTTTTCAAATCTACATTCAGGGCTATATGTCACCTGTCGACGATGATTTTTTCTAACCCAGTGAAATCAATCTTCCACGAGCTATTTCATTACCACGACACGTAACCTGAATGTCATGTCATCTCGTCAGCAACGTAAATTCCCTTTCTCAATGGGACTTAAGACACGGAACGTTAATCGGGCTGGCCGTCAATTGCGTAGGGCGACGGGAGCCCTTTAAACCGTCACGACAGAACAGGAATTAGAGCATCGATTAGACGGTCAATTATGGAATTGCGTCGGGCAGACATCATACGAGTAATTCGACGCTTCCAGCCGGAATACTCGTGCCGGGAATGTGGATCGTTACGGGACCGGGCACCGTTCGAAATATAATTAGTTAACGTCGTGTAATTAAAAGCATTCGGTACGAGACTCACGTAGTTTCGACGCGATTTCACCGGCCTGTCGAAATGATTAAATATTCTATTATCAATGATGGAGGCACAGGTTAGAGGGGTTTTTGGCGTTCATTAGAACAGGCGACCGAATATAATCGGACACGCTGCCACCAATTGGCAAATCCTTGCCGCGCGTTTTAACTCTCCGTGAAATCTATTTTTCTTTGATTTTCTTATAGAATCGCACGTGCTTCATGGTCGAGATTTTATTAGCAGATCTGTGAAATATATCTCGATGGTGATGTTCGAGCCACGTATTGTAGTCGAATTGCAAATATAAAAAGAAGGTAATATTATTTCACACGAAAAGAAACATGCAAATGAAACTTTGAATCGAAAGAAGTTTCATTTAATAACGTAAACTGTAAACTGAAATCAACGTTTAATTCATTATTTCAGTCGACTCGATCAATAATTCCATGTCAACGGTTATTACGTTCATTTATACAAGTGAAATATACAGTCTAAATATTAATAAAACATCGTGCAACCTATAAACGACAACTAATGCGCGTGACGTACGTGTAACGCGATATAATGACTGAAATATAGTTGATTTGTCATTTTATTTCGCGTAATATATCGATTTTATGCTTGCTAATTACAATGCTAAATGTATACCATTTAGGCATTGAACATTTTACTTTTAGATACTTGTTAAAGTAACTTTTTTAGATAAACCTATTGAGAAACTCGGTCAAGAATATATATCACGAACAAATTTTCTCTTTCGACTCGAATCAGATTGGCCGAGCGGATGCAGAATTTATTGAACTGAAGATTACCATGAGCGTTTCTGGAAGATGACTATCGAGGTAATAACGACGAAAAATGATAACAAGCTACTAAATCCTGATAATAATATACAGTGATCCTATATACAATGATCCTGAGATAATATTCTATATAGTGAACAGTGGCAGGAAATTAAATAATATTTCTCCATAATTGAAACAAGTGGCTCTTGTTCCTCCTGTTGCTGGTATCATCTGCGGTACAGTGAAGCCTGCTGCATGCAATTACTATCTAATTGCCTATACGAAATGGACATCTAATCTGGTATACATCATGGTACTCCTATAGCCGATAGCAGTAATTCTCTGGTTTATCCCGTCAACGAACGTCGTTCTAGCTTGCTGTAATTAGCAAGAAATTAATCAAAGATACGATTCTAGTGTAGAATGTGGTGCATTTCCTCGCTTTGATACGCATGTTTTATTTTTCTTTTTTTTTTTTTTCGTTTTTCTATGGTAATATGGCAATGCTCGTCTGTAAGCAAAACTTATGGTTTTTATTTAGACAAAGCTAGGTATATGGAAAAGTTTTAGCCTTTTTTTCAAGCTTTCACGTGCAATTATCTTTAATCGATACAATTCCCTAGCTTTTTGCGCAATTGTTTGGTTGGTATCGATCTGTCTGAAACGCCAACTTTGTGATCGATTGGCGACCGCTTCACAAAACCACAGTGAGCACGATGAGCAACGACCACAACGCCTAAGCCGCATGTGGCTTGAATCACTATCCTTAACTTGGACTGAGAAGTTCCACAGCACGCGGCGTATTCTCCAGATTTGACACCGACAGATTATCGCTTATTCCAGTCGATCTATTTAGCTCTCTTTAGTCGGACAACACTTTCGAAATATTGCAGAAATACGAAAGTGTTCCAGTGTGGTTTCTTCGCGACGAAATCTGAAAGTTGACAGAAAATTGTACCAAGTGTTTCGAACATCAATTTGTAATGCATTGAAAGTAATGTAGTTGAAAATGTAAAATTGATAAAGGGGCTTGAAACTTCTGCATGCGTCTAATATTTGAGGGAATAAAAGACAGAACTTAAATAGAGATCAGTTTTAGCTACGAGATATTATCATTGAGTACTTTACTCTGCATATTCTGTATATTTTTATCTTGTAAGAATTATTACCGTGAACGTGTCTGAATTATTACACAAACGTAGAGCTACCAAATAAGTAAGTGACAAAGAAAAAGAAAAGTTACAATTTGAAAATAAAAGTTTCTTTTATATCGTTAAAGATAGTTCAAAACGGGACGGAAATATCTCAGAAATTAAGCCACCGTGGCTTTATATCCCTGTGAATTTTGTACTCGTTTTAAGTATCTCCACGCTCTTCGAAACTTTGTCCATTTAAGCCAGAAGCAAGCTGTTTATGTTTCATGAGTTTACGGCTACCAAGACCATTTGGAAGGAACACACACAGCGTTTTTGTACGATACTTCCAGGTTTCTTATTCCTCAGTATGACCTATTTAAAGAGAGTGGTCATCTTGTTCTTGCTATAGGAAAATTGTTCGAGCAATCAGAAAACAATGACCCTGTTTTTTTAAAGTCAAAACGAAGTCGTAAACGTTCCATCGTAAGAAAATAGTCTCGAGAAGTTTGCAATCAGAACCTTAAGAGAAGGTACCTTCAAAACCCAAAGACCGTTTTAACTAAATTTGAAAAAGAAAAATAACAAACTGGTAGACCAAGCGGTCGAATTTTTAGTAATTTTCTATCTCAAATTTCCTATTTCAAATCGACGTCCTGGAAAATTGACTTCCCGTACTGTTATTCTCTTCCATCGAACCGTCATCTAAAACGGTAGCTTCTGAGAGTTCTGTAAAAGATAAAATTCCGCAAAAAAATAAAAGATTTTTCTTCCATCTTGTTCTTTTTAAAATACACATCGAAATCTCCGTAAGGCCCGATGTGGTTGCTCGTAATTCGAGTAAGTATGCCTCGGAACAGAAAAAATATAGGATAAGAGGAAAGACCCGAAACCAAAGAGGAAAAGGGTAACAACACGGGAACGTATAAAACCTTCCACTTTTTTTCTTCTTGTACTGTGCAAACCGTGAAAAAACGAAGTGTTCCGGTCGGAACCGGAAGTGCAGGACAGACACTAATCCAGCCTTCGTTGCTCTTGTTCCAGGAGAGCATCCAGCTGCAATGCAGCACGGAAACACGGCAGCAGGCTCGCCAACATCGAAGACGGTCCTCGTGATGCTCGCCTTCCTTTTGGGTCAATTGAGATAATGTGCGTTCTCGTACGTGCCCGTGCGTGTGTCTCCGAGCTGTCTGTCTGCGTGTATACTTTCTGCACGTACTTACGTGTGTGTGGATGTGTGAGAGCGCGTATGACGGTGTGCGCGTGGCGATTTAAACGCGAACATGGATGAATATCAACGGGAGCATTAAGTGAAACTCGATGGATCGTTGGACACAATAAGACGTAGCCAACCCTTAGTCTGTTTGTACCTTGATCGGAATTAAATTGCATGCAACCGGAACGATCATCGATGAAGAAGCTTTCTTGCGGCCACGTGATGGACGTTTTAAGAGAAAGGTTGACTGATAAGAAAGTTTTACGTTATTTCGGCCTTTTCAGCTTAGTTTTTCGATAATCGTCGATGGTATTTCCTACTTTTAACACGTTTAGATATACACACATATAACGATGAATTTTTTAAATATTTACTGAATGTTTAGTATTGTTTTAAGAAGTAATAAATTATAAAATACAAATTATAGGCAACATATACAACAAGATAATTAACGCATACATACATAAGAAACGATGCTCAAAACTATAAAAATAGAAGCGTTACACATTAATAAATGTACTGAATTATTGTAAGTTAAAGAAAATCGATGCAGAAATTATTGTTACGAGCAAATTTTTTTAGTAAATCAATTTTTAATATACATTTTCTTTTAACTTAAAATAATCGATTAAACCTCATTGACCGTAACAACTCTCGCAAGAACAGTTATGAACGATTAATTTTAATTATATTCATTTTTTGTCGTCGTGTTCGAAATTTCTTTTCAAAACATAACTTCAACCGTCAAATTCTCGAAACCATGCTCGCCAAATTTATCAGTCTAGAAACTATTGCCCGATGAATTAATGAATTAAATTTTACGAATTTTAATTAATTAATTAAATTTAAGTTTTACGAAAAGAAAGCTTCTTCGAGTGCAATTTCTTTTTATTGCTGCTCGTTAAAATATGTTCAGTTCTCAGTGAAGGAAGAAACATATATCGATGAAGGAACTCTGTCGCAGCCGGTTTCGCGTTGGAAATCGCGACTTTCAATGCATCCATAGGTGAAAACTGTCGAAAACGTCGTCGTAGTATCCCAGGTTCGATATGTGTAATAACTTGCAAATTACTAGCGCGTTCTAGTGTCATCGAAATAAGGAAACCACAGTATCGAAGTAACATTGTACATGGTATATATTGTAAGCGACGATTCAATGAACAAGAAAGAAAGAAATTGTAACATGTAAGAACGTGAACGTGTGCTCGAACATGGTAAATTCGATGTGTAAGTTTGCGAATTAGTAGGGACGATTATGTATATTGTAATTGTTACAAGACGAAAGCGATCGTTCCAATAACGAAAGAGTTCGTTCGTTCGTGGCAAAGAAAGTTTTAGTGGATATTTTCATAGCTGTACGAATCTTCGGTGAGATATGAACTTTCTCGAGAAAAATCTCGTATTTTTCAAAGATTTGATTACTTTGTTCGAACATTGTTATCTAGATTTTTCTGCGTAATAGTCCTTCAAAAAATTGCGCAATGTGTTAAATATTTAATTGTTTATATATATTGTATGTTTGTTGGTATTGTTTTTCTTTCTATAGAGTTAAAACATTTAGTACAATGTGTTTTATACGTTTTTGGTAAAAGCTGGAAAAGTGAAACGATAAATACCACGTATTAGTTAATAAATTAATATATTTCAACGTGGAATAAGGTAAAAGGGAAAGAATGTCATGTGAACAGTGAACACGTGTGTTTCATTCGCTTTTGTTCAGATATGGAGCTTTCAGCTTCCACAAAGGAGACGCCGGCATTATTTTGTAACACAGGCCAATATTGACAAGGGATTCTCTCTCGCGGATACCTCTAGTTTCAACGAAAAGAAATTCTGATATTACAACGTTGCAGGATAGCACACGTTTTCGGAGGAAAACTCGCGAATCCCGGAGCATATCGAGTTTTACGCTTCGTTGTGTGTTTCTTGAATGAGACGTGCATTATCCGGTTCCAAATGCATGATGGAGAAATGCGAATTCTTGTCGAAATCCGAGGGAAACTTGAAGGGAATGCGAGACGAGTTTAGCAACTGCAACCTACAATCATGACGATCCTGTTATTCTTATTTTACTTCATCGAAATATTTTATGAATAGAGAGGGGGAATTTGAGGGAGTACAAGACAAAAATGAAGTTAAAAAACTCGTGACAAAAACGACCTTTCAAATTCGCCAACATTTTAGATAACAATGTATTTTATACATTTATGAAATTGATCGACATATGAAATATAGCGTTTCTCACATAAAATTTTAACTGAAAAGTAACTTCAATATTATTCGATACACTTTCTCCACGACTTAGTTTCATCCCTTTCCATTCTCGAGAATTATCATTTTCAAAATTCAAAGATTTTCAAGACTCGAATATCCTGCTTACCCATGTTACTTAATAGTATAGTTTTGATGTTTTCATTGTAAATTTTCCGAACCTTCGAATGTATGTCATTAAAGTGATTATGTATAACAAAGTTCCTCTTCGCCAATTAGTTGACAACTAATAATGTGACAACGTTTACTGATTGATATTGGCCTGCCAAATTCAAACATTTGTAGAGATCGAACTGTTCGTATCTTAATCGTATCTGGAAAAAATACTTAACATATGATGATTCTTTTAATCTTTCGTGATAAATGGAAGAAACGTAGAGAACACCGCGCGACGAGGAAGTCGAAGAATGAAAGGAAGCTGTTTTACGGCGAACATGCGTATCAACAATGTGGATTGTGAATTTTATTGCGGAAGCCTTTGGAAACATTCGACCGTGCTCCTGCGAGCAAATCCGCGCGAACTGTCTTTGTGGTACAAAGAGTTTGTTTGATTGTTCTGTGGTGAAATAACTCGATCTCGGTCTAAAAGCAGAAGAAAGGACGGTTCTTAAAGAGGAGAAAACAATGAGGGTATTAACGCCTGAATTGAAATCCACAGGATTCTTTAACGTTCAGCACGGTTTTCTTTTCTTGATTTTGTCTTTTTCGAATTTTTATTCGGTGAAAAATCTTTGAAATATTAATACGGATTTATTCGTATAATTGGCAATTACGTAGTACGCCGAATTTAGTTTCATAATGCTATTATGTCAGAATAATTAGGTCGTTTATAAAAAGCTTAAGTATAAGCTTAAGTATAAGCTTACAAAAAGATTAATAAAACATCGTGGAAAATATCTCGAAGAAGTATAAAAATTCTTCGTTACTCGATATACGAACGAACGAATTCATCCTACCGATTGTCAAAATAGTCTTCCGATCGTCAATTACCAAAGACTATTTGACAATCGCATCTAGAAACCAAATGATCGTGAAAATGACTCAAACTCAACGCATATTTAATCTAAAGCCGTTTTATAATAATTTATCGATCGTCATCTGTGTTATCTTATCGTTAGATCAGCTCGACGGCTTGTATCTTAAGTAGCCAACGCTATTCGCTGTCTCTCACCATCGATATTTTTACAAACTACTTCAGAAGCTCAAACAACTAATCACCAGAACCACAACATTTAATATAATACAGAAACAAGCAGGATGCAAATAAAAATCACGTACCAGCGATTTATAATTTTTAAAATAAAACCCATATATAAAATGTCTAAGTTCCACACACAAGCAAGCCACAAGTGCGTAATCGCATAGTACTCGTACGATGATAAATATTAATAAAATAGATCGTTAGACGCGATCTCGATTAACGAAACAATGTTTTTGTAACGTGCAATTTTATGGAAAAGAGAGAAAGAGTGAGTGAGAGAGAGAGAGAGAGAGAGAGAGAGAGGAAAAAACTGCGTATGTTGCATAACACGTACGACACGCGCATGAGTTTGTACAGGAAAACGAAGACACACAGAAACGACGCGTGACGATGGAAAAATTACTCTGGATTCGCGTGATAAATTAAAATAGCGGAGAGACGAGACCTCTGGAGACTTAAAGAGCCGTAAAAGAGGCCAAACGAATCTTTCTCGTCCGCGTACCAATTATTCTTTTCTATCGTCGAGTTGTTCATTTCCCTGTTGAATCCAGAAGGATTTTCATATCTTCAGACTGCGTCGTTCTCAAATAGCTCTCGATCTCGTTCGATTCCACGTGAGTGCTTTCGTTCGAATAAATTGCGAATCGATCGAGAACGAGTACATGGTTGAATAAGAAATTTTGTATGTTCGTTTGGCGAAATATAGCGTGTTTCAATGAACGAGAATCGTAACGATTACGATGGATCTTGGTGTATCTCGTTGCGTCAATCCTGCTTCATTTGCTAAAATTATATTCTAAATTAATTATTTTGTATTTAATTTTGACTTTATTTTATTTACTCACCCTTTTAATTTGCATGTATTTCAACGTTTCAACCAGCTTGAAAACCATGTTGGTCCCATTTTCGCTTTTTTTACAAAACTATTTCAGAATCATAGACATGCAACTAGAAACATGAGATTGTTACTTTTATTGGCAATATATCGCGTAATTTTCAACGCAGTGCAATCAAAAAGCACGTCGCCTTTTGGGACAATTCAAATTTTCACCCATCCGAATACAACATTCGATCCATGCCTAATCGTCTCGTTAATTTTCGTCTCATATTAAGTATACAAATAAAACGAAGAGTGAATGTGGTAGGATGAAAGGAAACAGAGAGAGTCTGTAAGAAGAGTGTTAATTAGACGAAGAACGTATTAAAATTTCCGAACAAGAGAAGAAACTAAAAAGGCCAGACGTCGTCATGAAAAATACGATGTCCACCGAATTATCCCCCTCCACTCTCATCTACACCCCATCCCTTGACGAAATACTTTCTACTACCGAGTAAGCGTTAACATAAATGGAAATAGAAAGCGAAAAGAAAGAAGAAATGGGTGAAATAAAGGGGATTCGTATCCCTGGACTGCCACTTTCAAACAAACTCTCGGTGAAGCGAGACAGAGTAAAATTTGTCGTCGTCGCGAATGTTATACTGTGTGCAAATATTCGTCTGTCCCTCGTCACGATTTTAACGATTCACCGATTTTTTAATAGTTGTCCAAAGCGTCGATACCCTGATCGAGCAACGCGGAGATCGTTACGTTATCGTTTCGTTCGTTTTTATTCCGGGCCATTCTACTTTTACAGTTTCTTTTCAATGGATGTTGTTTATTGATTCTGTCGAATTTTTTGAATTTGATAGTTGTGCGGAATTTTGTCGGCCGAGTTTCCTAACAGGTTCGTCTTGCATGTTTTGCTAAAGCGTACAATGGCAAAGTACAATGTTTAACTGACATGGGCATTGTTTCAGTAAAATGTTTGGAAAATTATCGTATTCTATAATATGTCCAAAGTTGATCGACAAATGGCCTGTAAATTTAGAAGAACATCTTAATGAGAAAAGACTGAGAAAATGTATAGAATAATAGAAAATTTCGTTAAAAGCTTAATATTATCCGTGTGTTCAGTAGGTTGCAAGTAATTGTTATTCCTGAAAAAAGCAAACTAAATATTAATTACAACACGGGCATGAATTAATACCGCTATACGAGCAATTCCATCTCGATAAAGTGTTATTATTATGCGGGTTTCGTCTTAAATAATTCAATTAACATTTGTCTGTGTACACTACTGCGAATGTCTACTATTACTAACATTACCATGTGTAACGAACGGTTACATATATTTCAATACATTTAATAATATATAAAAAATATTTCTCTGTTTTTTTCTATTATATACCAATTGTACGAATACTTTTATATATTTATTTATTTATTTACTTATTTACTTACGAGGTTATTTTAACCTGGTCCAATTAACAATAAGGTCGTACGAATACCTTTGTCTCTTGTCGTACGCTTTAAAAGATTTGTTTCCAACATGAAAAAGGAGTTCACATCTTTTTTCTCTGTCGAAGTTTCCCCAAATGGAACGACACGTAATTAATCACTTTTTTGTATTAAGCACGGCCCTCGTTGCTGGAGTTCAGGGTCGTAATGCTTTAACGACGACTTCGAAGCATGGTCGAATATTCGTCGGTGGGAAAAATGATGGCAGTTCAGGGCTACGAGAACGATCAGAGGAAAGAACGAAATAAGACGTAAGAAAAAATCTCTGTGTATGTGTATACCACGTGAACTTGTATAATTTCTTACGTAAAACTAAACGCCGGTAAAAAAAAAAGAAAGAAAAAGAAAAAGACAGAAATAACGAATGAAACTGTGTTCCCTTTCCACGACCTCTCAGCATGTATTGTTTTCACACGATTCTCGACGCATTCTTGTACATAATGTTTTACTCTTGTAAATAAACTATCCATATGATCCGGACGAGTCGGTTGATTTCATCCTGTCGATAATAATTACGGTAGAATCTGAAGCATCCGAATCGATACGAAGGCACGACAAGGCAATTTTTGGACAGTTTTTTCTTTTTGTTTTTGGACGCGTCTTTTCTTATAATTTCAAAACATTTTTCGTATAATAGAGATGTAGATTGTGACAGATTTATAGAAAACGTGAAAGAAACAAAAGTGTTCAACGATACGAGTGGCTCAGAGATTACATTGTCAGGAAAATGTGCGCGAATACGATATGATATCTTGCAAAAATTAAACGTTACGGTGTATAGTGCATTTCAACGTTTTACATGTGTCAGGGCAAAACATATGAAAGTTACGTGTTAACCTATTAAAATGAGAGAAGCGATTGTTCCATTACACGAAAATTCCATTATTCAGACGTTTCTATCTCCCTAGTAATTCAGACATGGAAGGTTCTATTATGCGAATCTTTCTAACACAACACAAAGTGAGTAAATTTCAATTCGAAAGGTTTGTTTCCCAAAGCGGCATTTCGACTTTAAAGGTATCTCAGAAAGAGAGAGAGAGAAAGAGAGAGAGAACTGATTGTGATTCGGAAGTAATGGGAATTGGAGCGAAGGCGTAGGCCAGAGGAAGATCGATAGGTCTGACCTCGATGCGCTTGAACTTTTCTTACGTTTCAGGATATTTAAGGATGCTCGACTTCGAATCGCGAAGCTTCCCTTGGCACACGATCGCGAACTAACAACGATCGACCGATTAATTTTATCGTTCGCGTAAATCAGCCCGGCTCGAAACCAACGAAAAATAACGGTGATAGCGAGGTTAATTAGACGAGCTCGAATTACTCGTGAATTATATCGCTTGCACGAACGAGGATGCAGAAGTAAAAATTAACGCAACGCAATCGCGAAGCCGCTTGCAATTAATTCGTCGAAACAGGTCATCCTTCGTTACATGATTCTTTTTGTGTTCGTTAAATTGGAAAGATGCTGCCAGTTTAAGTGGCAATTTAAATAAGTATTTCAAGAATACATTTTCTAATAAAATATCGACGAGACGAGTAGGTTTGAATTCTTCCCGCTTTGCTTATCTACGTTAAGGTTAACAATTGAAAGAAGAAACTCTTATATCTTATCAATCTGAAAACAATCGTTCGAGAAAGTAGGTGTCCAGTTTCAACGTGTAATCCAACTTCAACTTTCAATTACGGTCATCTGTTTGAAGAGTTGTAATGTCGTAAAGCTCGTTAACGAATAGTCCAAGACAGACAAAGTATTCCTTCGTAGCAACAAAGTATTTTAATCTTCGCTTCGATCTTACTAAAATGGAGGGAAAAGGAGCATTCGCTTGTTCGGTCTAAACTCTAAACGCACTATAACGTATCGGCTTTAAAACGTACCATCACTTATCTCCGTGCAAACTCTACTCTATGTGACAAGGAAACAAACAAACGAATCTCGTATAATTTTTTTGTTAGCGAAGAAAGCAATGGCATAGACGGCATAAACGTATCACCACGGATGAGGAAACAGTCAAACATTCTCAGCGTCCAAGCATCGTATTCGAACACAATTGTATCCTTTCGTCAGCCAAGTGAAAGTAAAGTGGCCTGATTAACGTTGTTAATTAAATTCGACCGGCAAACAACAGCAGGCCGGCTTGCAGTATCTCTCGAATTTAGTATACTGGCTGGCTCGAGTGTCGGTTAATCAGCGCTACTTGTCTCTGCGTCGGCTATTTCGCAAGCTCGCGAAAAATGTTGTATTAGCATTCATCGCGGCCTGCAATAATTAAGGCTAGTCATTGTGAGCGAGAATATTTCATTGCCGTCTGCTGCTCCGTCTCCATTCCTTGTGTGCCTCGCTTTTTATTTTTTTTTTTTTTTTTTTTTGCTTCTTTTTATGTTTTCCTTTCCTCTTATTGACACGATTCGTGAGAACGCGTATCCCTGTCACCCAACTGATTCGTTCTCATTGATTCTACAGAGAGATACTGGTTTTTCCGATTGTCAAGTAAAACAGGGAATCGTGATTTAAATATTTCTTCCGAAAGGTCGAACAACGATTTTGTTCCTCGTGTCGATACTTTGCTTACGATTAGCTCTGTCACTTGAATTTTGGCAGTCGGTGTTCCTGTATTCTTCGTTGGAAAAATATAGATGTAAATTTTCTTTATTTTCTATATTTGCTATATCTACGCTTTCTTTTTTCTTTATATTTTTCGTATTTTCTGTGTTTCCTATATTTCCCTCTAATTTCTATATATCTGAAATTTCTCAGTGTTTATGCAAGTGTGTTTAAATGTGTATTGAATACACTAAGATTCGTTATTCATATTCCTATAAAAGTTGGCCGAAATTAGCATATAATACATCGTATAATATGTAGCACCGTAAAGCCAACGCCGGTTCGAGAGATGGATTCTGCGTGAAACGGTGCCAACACAAATTCGTTAGCGTTTTCAGGTCGCGCGTTTTAATTGGAAGTAGTGTTATAGCGTTGAATGTACATGTTTCTTTGTGTGCCAGTTGCATTAAATACAGAGTAAAACGAAGAACGCTAGTAATTTGTTGAATTTGGCTGCATCTGCTTGTTAGTTCCGTTGATTTGTAGATTTTTCCTCGCATATTAAAAGACTGTCGTGAAACTGACGTTTATTACGCCAGTGTTTCGTCGAAATTTTAATGTCTATTCGATTAAAATTAACAACGTAAGTATTAACGAAGTAAAAAGCGTTATTTATGTATAAATTCTTTTTCGATTACGAAACTGATGTTTAACGTGTTTAACTCAACTTCTCAGAAGTAGCGGATGTTTTGTTCTCATCATAAATTTAGTCTGTTAACCTTAACAGTAAGAGTCAGTGGCATCAGAGGTGTCAGCGGATTGAAAACTTTGGCGCACGCTGCAAGTTACACTTGAGTTTTTCCACTAAGTTTCCATTGAAAATTCGTCAGCTGCGGCTAGTCGACACCTGGGCGTTATAAAGCGTCTATTACTCAAAACTTACAACTTTCTTGGCTTTGTAACTCTACGCCTTTACGCCCCAAATATTAACTTTAACACACCGATGCCAGGATAATATTGATTGTTTTTTCATGGTACGCTCTACGGATATAAAATCATACAACTATATGAATTATAAATTTATCAAATTACAAATCCATTCTAAAGTCGCGTGTAACGACAAGTGGTGATTAATACGACTTTAACAAACTATTAAAGAAGAGGAAGAAAATGAGAAATTCCATCGAAGAGGAAGACGATTAAAGGAAAAGAACATTCAATAATTACGTCTTCACTTTTAACCGCTTACAAATCAAAATTCCCGACGGAGCTTCCACGACCGACCGCTCCCCAGTTTTCTACAGCCGCGTCTTCAAGTATAAAGACCTACGAACCAGTCAATCAGATTAATAATCGAATAATAATCAGTCGCAGAAGTTGCTCGACGCCCTAACCGTTCTCATTCTCCGCTTCGTTTCCCTCGTTCGACTTGCACTGATGAATTCACGCGCGAAAAGACGCTCGCTCGGTATAGAAAGCTGGTGAGTTCCTCGGTGTTCGCGGTGTCGCGACGCCCTTACCTTCGCGCTTTTCAAAGGACTCGAGATTCGTAACCACGCGCGCGCGAGTTCACGCGTATTGCTGAATTCGTGCGAAGCGCAAACAACGAGGAAGGGAAAAAGGTCAAAAGAGCGGCGCCGAATGGCTGAGCCCTGCCCTTTTCAATTTCCGTCGAAATCTTCTTTGGACGAGATCTCCTTCAACGTCGTAATATCTCTCATCCGCTTGATTTCTACGAGCTCGCTCCAGCATTTTCTTCGGACGACATCGTGAATTAAACGTCCGTTACTTTCGATACTCTCTGTGAGAAAGAAGGTTTTCTAAACGTTTCCAGTGGGATAATGGTAGAATTTGCGAGGAAGTGGAAGTGGAGTATTATTGGATTCTTTTGTCTGCGGGATTTTTGACTCAATTAAGCGAAGTTAACTTGCCTTCGGTCGAACTCAATTTTACAATCTCGAGACCAATGTATAATTTGATCTAACGCGCAATTGCATTCGTTAGTGACGTTAGTGACGTCTTGCCATTGAACTGCGAACTGAAAACATAGGGTGTCGAGAAAGTAAAAAGAGAAAAAAATAAATGACATGAGAGTATAGGAGATTTACGCGATCGATTAAGAAAACGTATTTTTAGGTTACTGGCGCAAAAGGTATTAATACGTTCGATTTGAACCCTTTCTTCTAATTCGTCTAGTTAAATCTCTATGTTCGATACATTGAATGCCAGAGTAAATGATAAGAAAGGAAAGTACGAGGAAAAATATCGCATCCAATATCAAATAACGAGTGAAATATCGCGATTCCTGACTCCACTGGTACTTTACAAAACAGAAACGTTCGTTGACATTCCACTAAATATTCGTCGGAAATTTTACTAGCCGACTCTCTCTAACAGAACCTATGCTTCTGACAAACGAGCAACGTCACCGAAAACGTATACCGAATGGTAACAAACAATAAGAAATACGCGCGCCGGGATTTCCGCTGACAGCGTCAAAGCCGAACTCAAAATAACCGCAAAATCCTGCCTGTACGGGAAAATATTTTCCCGGAATTTTACGAGGCAGATCGCTTCGTGAAACGTTTTCTGAACGCGACAGTCATACGTATACGTAGCGTTCCAGAGCATTTATTAATCCCGAAAACAAATCTAACCTTTTAGTTTATCAACGTTACCCTATCGGTAGCTAACGATTCGCGTTAAACAAACAGCTTCGCGTCACTGGTCGACGCATAATATTCATACAAAATACATTGGGTAAACACGTTTCGATATGGTTATCTAGGATTTCGAGAGCACGCATCGATAAAAAAAAAAAAAAAAAAAAGGTGAGAGGATGCAGGGTATACCAAACCTCGATTTACTAGTGGAACGTTGCTAGAACGCGTTCTTTCGGTATCGTGCATTGTTACGTTCCTATTGGACGATCATCAATAGTCGAACAATTTTAGTTGACAGCCATGGTCAGTCGACGGCAACTTTATCGTAACTCGATCTACCAGAAAAATTTGAGAGCGTGAATCTAAAAACCTGATTTTGGATTTTCGATGGATTTTCTAGTTGAAAGAACGTTGCGACTCGATTAGTTCACCGTTGAATCGGGTTATTCCAGAGAAGTATCGAACAACAACTTTTATAACAGGTAATGTTTAACAGGCAAACTATCGACCTACGACATACGTACACTTAATCTTTTTAGTTTCGATATTATTTAGCCTGCGCGAAAATTCATATTCTCATTAGCAATGTATATTACTGTAGACAAATATGTTTATCGTTTAGATAATTAACTCGACTAAGTACGATATCACGTATATAGGCGAGTAAATACTCGCTGTAATAGGAATAAATTTTAGAAACGGGTCCTGGTCCCTGATATTAAGGCTAGTCTCGTTACGTGCTCGCGACCATATAAAGGTGCTTAGCTAACCGTGCGAACCACCATTCGAAATCAGCAGGGAGGATTCTCGCATACGTTGGAAACGATCCACGCGCCACTTTGATCGGCGAACCGAGACGTTCAGTGTTACGCAAGGCTCTTCTGATGTCTCCCTTCTGGAAATTAGATTATAACGACACTCGGCCACGGTGTTTAATTAAAGAGCTAGGATTTCCTTCTCCCCCGATACACGTGTCGTTTCTACGGTTCTTTAACGCTTCCGTTCTCGTTTCAGAACTGCCGGATATGTACCTGGAAATTGATAATTGCACGATCAAAGTGCCAGAGGATTAATAAAAGGGAATTTCAAGGGAAGATCGTTTATGGAATTTATTTAGATTGCTAATTTCGATCATTTGACCCTTAACTACCAACGTGACCGTGTTTCTGTCACATTATCAACGTTATTCGCAATTTTCACATTATCACGGCTATCGTCATTCAGTTTATTATCATAAACTTTGAAAGAATTACAATTCGTTTAATTGTAATATACGTGGGATTAAATTATGTATATTTTTTTAACGAAAATGTTTTATGTAAGTAACATGAATTATTTTATGATTTATAGAAAAGAAACATTTATTATACGCATTAAGAATGAACCACTGCTTCCTGAAAGATAATCAGTTTCTCTTGAATATTTATTAGTATTATTGAATATTTATTAATATTCTGAAGAAGAGTTATACCGAAAACAATGTAAATTCAAAATGTTGTAATAAATGGCGGTAAATAAGTTACACACGTCAAAATGTCGAAAATAAAGCGTTTGCATAAAGTGCTGCAAAAATATTTACAAGCATGCATAAATTTAACATCGCCATAAATTTAATCCAAATGTAAACGCTTTTGCAGCAAATATACATAAATTCTACTCATAATAATTATTATAAAATTCAGAAGGACGTGCACATCAATGCGAAAGATGATATTTGCAAGTTGAAATTTAGTATACAAATTAAAATAATAATAATAATTCAGAATTTTAATGTAAGTCAAAAGGTGTTGCTTTTTTATTAACATCAAATGAAAAATATAAATTGTTACGGAAAATCAAGGAGGACAAAATTTTCCAATAAAACGAAACATTTCAGAGCGTTACTTTGAAGTTTCAACAAACAACAGAAAATTTTAGAAAATCTTACACTATACTTTAGTTCTGTATAATATTTTATATTCAAATTAAGACGAAAGGATAAGAGATAAAGGCATCGCTTTTGCAGGCACAAAATCCTGGCTGATTTCAAATGTCTTTGCCTGAGTCATCCAAGGTGACCAAAAACAATTAGTTTTGGCGAATACAATAGAACTTTTCGATGGAATTTTAATACGTTGTTTATTGATGAACACTGGCAGATTGGCGATATCATCGTGCCACTCACCCTACGTGATAAATGTTTTCGCACGTTTAATCTTCCACCGATGGAATTTTAATGGTTTCCTTAGAATTAATTTTGCGATGACAAATGGAATTTCCCGCGAATATCGAGCTACGTTATGCGCGAATTTTTCTGCGAAATATTTTGCCATATCTTCAAATATTATTTTATCTTCTCCTTTTAATAGTCGACTACGCATAAATTTCTCAAACGAAGAAATTCGATCGAAATATTAAATATTATAAACCGTAATATCAATTCTACGCTGTTGAAGTCAATCTTCATCTAAAAAATCAAGTATTATTCGGGAACGATTTAAGAAGAAATTAAGTTCTGACAAATAATGTTCTAGGACGTTCCAAGATTCTTCTTCATTCGCTGAGAAGTACTAAATAAGTACTAACAGCTTTCGCGCTCAGATTACTTTATTTTACGTAAATAACAAAATTCTCTCGGGAAAGTTTCTAGTTTCTAATATTCTGGAACCAAGATAAATTGTTATTCCGTTTGCGTTCCTATACCGTTATATATCACTGTAGCGACATTCTTTATAAAAAAATTTCATTCGCCAAGCCATATTATATATTGTAAAATATTATTTTATACAAAAGGGACGATCTTTCACGTTTCCGTAGAAAGAGTGCGAACAAATTTATCACACAAGCTAACAGTTCCTAACACTTGCAATCTTTTGGCTTCCTTTCATACACCACTTTTATCTTTCTTCCTCCTAATCTCGCCAAATACACGAATCTAATCTCACGACGACTCGATAAATCCGTTATCGTGTTACCATGACCGTCAATGGAGTTAATGGACTTGATTGAACTTCAAACATTGAGAAGCGAGCATGTGCATCGCCTCGCCATACTTGGCGCGACAAACATGCCGAAGAAACATTGACAAACTCATTTTGGCATTCAACCACGCGACAAATTTGTCGATCAATCTGGACAGATTAGCGCGCGACCACGCTCTAAATTCCACGCGAAACGAACATACAAACATGAGATTGATCTGCAAGATCAATCGTATGCGAGAACAATTTTCCCTTAGTCAGATTCGAAATTATGCAGCTGTTCATACAATCGTGTTAAATGGCTACAAGACAATCGTTTCACGTTTGGTGTGCAAACAAGCTTACGCCGAAGGGGGTCGTAATACGTAAACAGCGTAGTCTCTGGTTACGTTAACAGTATTCCGTTCGTGCTATACGTTTCTGACTGCGCAACCGAGGAAACCCCGTCCAACGATGGAATTTGATTAATAGAGACGTTGTTATCTGGTTCAACACGCACCATCGTCAAATGTACCGAATTAAAATCTTTAATCTTTTTCCTACGAATTGATCTTTGTGTCGAATTTAATTTTGAGGGGTAGACAAGAAAGGGAAACTATAGAAAGACCGACTATCTTCCGATTTCGATGATCTTTGGATATGTCGTAAAACTGGATATTATGAACAACTTTTTGTGGAAAAAATTCCCAGTACTAACACATTTAATTCTGCCTATAGTTGTACGTTTATGGTAACGTTTGCGTCAGTTTGGTTGCCTCACGCCTATCCGATAACATGATACATTCTGATATTTATTTATTTAACCCGAACCTAAATATAAACTAAAAAATGAAAATAAAGATAGGGTTTTGGTTAGATGTTATTTCATCCGCAATCAATATCGATGTATACGTTGGTACAGACGCGCAACTGTAAACAGAATTCACTGTTACTGTTATAATGTCGGCAGTTTTTTGGTATCTCGGGAACTAAGCGAGTGCAGCCCTTATACGTATCGGAAAAAGTTGCTCAAGATATCGATTTCTACGACTTATCCAAAAATCATCGAAATCGGAGTGTTACGCCACGAGGCTTTTTAGAGATCGTATTTCCAACCGTCGCTCGCGCGTCGCAGATACATCCTCTTATCTGCCCGACGAAAAATATACATTGTATCGATGAGCGCATACTTGTCACCAAGCAACGAGTTCTGGAACCGTCGATCTCGGACCGTTATTTTATAAACGAAGAAGTCGGCCTGCAAGATCATCGGCGCGTGCGGTGGCGTGATCCGAGCATATGGGGGGGTCGTCTCCCCGAAAGACAAAGAATCAAAATCTGTAACCGATCAGTCTCATTCGAACACTCTAACCGATCAGTCTCATTCGAAATCTGTAACCGAGAAGTCCATTTTCGTCGTCCGAACAGTCAATAAGTCTACCACGGTTCTACCTTCAAATCAATCCGTTTGTAAAGTCTAACTATCTCATCGAGAGATATCATCAATTCGGGTCACATTTTCTGTAACGCATAAGCTGTACTCATCGTCAAATACTTGTGACGCTCATAATATTGTGTAACCCATTGTTGAATATATACATCATATTAACCTGTTAACACAGTGTTAATTTCAATTAACCACCCCTGTTATCCTAACCGAAACACGGGGAACGACTACTTCGCGGCGTCGATTATACGAATCGTAGCGAGAATTTACGCCTCTCGCTGACGCGTTTTCCTCGCGACCGCGTCTCTCCGCGAACGGTCGTAACATTTGGTCCTTCGAGCCGGATTCAGTGGTAAGTGAAAAGTGCACACCAGTGACACCCACTACCATACAGTGCCACGTGAATCCAACATAACCAGCAGCGGAAGCGTTACCACTCCAGCGAAGTCAGTAACGTCAAGGGACCGTCACCTTGGAAGAGGCATAATTCGATGGTTGAAGACGCAACCATGCAGCCTCCCGCCGCAACTGGACAATCGTCAACATAACGATATTCAACAACTTCGATCGCACGACAAAACACGTCATTTTCGGGAAGAATCGCCTTCCTCACGAAACGTACGTCAACGACATTCCACTGCGCAGGGACAAGCTACAACCTGCAGTCGGAACAACTTCAGTTTCACTACAACACGAGTGATCTTCGGGAAGAACGCCTTCCTCGCGAACATCACGATATCCCGCTGCACAGTGACGAGCGAGCACTGCAGCCGGAACAATTCTGCATCGGGAAACACCGATCGCACATCACAAGTACCACCTTCGTTAACGAAGCATCTTCAGCACAAAAAATGGCAAATGAAGCAAGACTCATCGCCTTGAAACAAGAGTACGACGATATAAGCGAAGCATTCAAGACCATATGGAGACTACTCGACCAATACGAACAGTCCGGACAGCGCAACAAGGGCAGCTTAAAATTTTATCAAACACTGGTCGACGACAATTGGAAACAATTCAACATTGTCGTTAACGAATTGCTCGACATCGACGACAACGAACCTGAGGACTTATTGGATGTCTATACAGACCTGAAGATACGATTGGTTAGACTCAACAACATTGATTCTTCCTCAACGGATGCCTCCAACGCAGCGGCGAATCCAAAACTATCGGAATGCAACAGCAATACTTCCAGCAGTTACCAGAGACGTAAGAATAATCTAAATAATAACAGTAACAATGATCATACTCCGCCGATGGAGAATCTCGTATCGAGTCTAGCGCCGATTCCGTCGCATGACACGCGAAGTTCATTGTATAATACTCGCAGCGCGCCAACACGCGACTCGACGACGATCAAGTTCGCGTCCTCATTATCCGAAAAATCTGATTCAACACTACCAAACGCCGTGAATCAGACAACCTCTAACGTTCTCTGCTCATCGCCTGCATGCGACTCGAGGACGACCAAGTTCGTGTCCTCATTGCCCGAACAATCTGATTCAACGTCACCGATCGCCATGAATCAGACAATCGCTCACGTTCGCAACACATCGCCAATACGCGACTTAACGACAAACAAGCTCGCGTCATCATTATCTGAACGATCTGATTCAACGCTACCAATCGCCTCGAATCAGACAACCTCGAACATTCGCTGCTCATCGCCAGCACGCGACTTGGCGACGGCCAGGCTCGCGTCATCGTCTGAACAATCTGATTCAACAATGCCGATCGTCTTGAATCAGACAACTTCTCACGTCCGCAGCTCATCGCCTGCATGCGACTCGACGACGACCAAGTTCGCGTCCTCATTATCTGAAAAATCTGATTCAACGCTACCAAACGCCGTGAATCAGACAACCTCTAACGTTCGCTACTCATCGCCTACACGCAACTCGACGACGACCAAGTTCGCGTCCTCATTATCCGAAAATTCTGATTCAACGCTATCGGACGCCGTGAATCAGACAACGTCGAACGTTCACTGCTTATCGCTTACATACGACTTGACGACAAACAATTTCGTGTCATCATTATCGGAACAATCCGATTCAACGCTACCAATCGGCTTGAATCAGACAATCTCTAACGTTCGCAACTCAGAGCCAAAACGCGACTCGACGACAAACAATTTCGCATTATCATTATCTGAACAATCCGATTCAACGCCAGCAAGCGCCTTGAATCAGACAACCTCTGACACTCGCAACTCTTCGCCAACACGCGACTTGAAGACAACCTCTCACGATTCTCTGGACCGGAAAAAACTGAATCCCGTTCAGGACAACAGAGGCAATTTCGAATCAAAACCTACAGCAGGGGTTTCGAAATCCACGATAAGATTCTCCAGGAACATTTCCTCCTCAATCAGCATCTCAATGTTCAGTCTGTCTTACAGCACGTTACCTGTATCATCTGAGAGCAGGAGTATCATATCGGAGAGTCATTCTCCTGGACATAACACGAAGATGCCACCTTCGCCATTTTCGAAAGGGGCCACATCTGCAAATTACCCGAAGCGGAATAATCATCACGTTGTCACCACCGTAACGAATTCCTCAAATGAGATTAGTTGTCAAACCACACCATCAGTTTTCAATACTTATCCACTGAGCCCACAGATTGCTGCATCGGACAAGTCTCGGGAAAAAACCACGAAGATCTCACTGGAGTCACCCCTGGCTCCAATAACGCCAACATATTTTCCAATGCCAAGGCAAGTCACAGTTACGACGTCCAGCGTCGCGACGTCCAACGCTCATTCTCCGCCAAGGATCATCACTAAGAGAGCGCGATTCGGGCGGATCATCGGGGGGAGCCCAACCTCCCAATCAACTCCAAAACTCCGCATCGTGTTGGACGAATCAACATCAGGCAACACAAGAATTCCGTTCAACGACACCTCATGGGCAGAGGTGTTCCAAGACACTTCCTGGGTCGAGGTACTACACGACACCTCCATGATCGAGACATTCCACGACACTTCATGGGCAGAGGTGTTCCATGATACTTCCTGGGCCGAGCTGCTACCTAACACCTCCAGGATCGAAGCATTCAACGACACCTCATGGGCAGAGGTGTTCTACGACACTTCATGGGCAGAGGTGTTCCATGATACTTCCTGGGCCGAGCTGCTACCTAACACCTCCAGGATCGAAGCATTCAACGACACCTCATGGGCAGAGGTGTTCTACGACACTTCATGGGCAGAGGTGTTCCATGACACTTCCTGGGCAGAGGTGCTTCACAATACCTCCAGGATCAAGGCACAAAACGACACTTCCTGGGCCCAAAAACACAACCGCAAATTCCTAAAACGACGAGAACCACAGCGATCGAAACTACAAGGAGTTTCCGAACAGGACATGAACAACAAACTTGTCAAATCACTATAATTTAGTAATTTTCAGATGTAATCCGTACTCTACGAAGGGAATCTGGCCCATTCATCAACCTCAGAATCACCTATTGCAAATCATTTACGTCAAAGAGCGAGAGGATCGCAACCACCGCAGAATCCAGGTATTCGTATCCAACTTATACGTCTTGCAGTTAATGCAGTCCACATCGAGCTGGTCAACGATCTCATAAGCGAGGCCTTCGTCGCGTCTCTGGGAAGATTCATCGCTCATCGAAGGGTCAGTCTTTCTAGCCGGCCGATGGATCGAATGGCACTTCACACTCTCAACTCGCCTCACTTCAACGGATTGTGGAAGCTAGCAGCAATTCTTCAAACGACATCTCAGACGTGTCGTCATTAACAAGCTTCATACAATTAAAACGCGAAACACACTCCCTATCAGAATCAAAATCAACCCTCAACTCCAGACCGCCAACTTCGATATCTCCAGATCGAAACGATCTCTTAATCCTTACTCCCAGTCACCTCCTCATCGGAGACTAACAAGTTTGCGAGATTGAGTTTTCAGGGATACTCCAACCAACCTTCTCCAGCTAGCATCAAGAATATCCACACGAGCTGAACATACGAACCAAAGGGAGCAAGGGCAGTTACGGCATACTAGAAGACATCATCGTCCTCCTCATAGAAGACAACGTTCTCCCAATGCGATGACCATTGGGCAGAATCATCAAGGTCCAGCCCGGCGCAGACGGCATCATACGGACGGCTACCGTACGAACGGCAACAAGCACACTGGATCGGAGCGTCAAGTGGATGGTACCACTACCGAGCAGATCGCCGACAGATGACTCCGAAACACCCAACAGCTACGAAGTCTAACGAGAGATCCACCTCACAGTATTACCCATAGTACTTGATCGGTACCCTCTCAACGGGGGGAGTATGTTACGCCACGAGGCTTTTTAGAGATCGTATTTCCAACCGTCGCTCGCGCGTCGCAGATACATCCTCTTATCTGCCCGACGAAAAATATACATTGTATCGATGAGCGCATACTTGTCACCAAGCAACGAGTTCTGGAACCGTCGATCTCGGACCGTTATTTTATAAACGAAGAAGTCGGCCTGCATGATCATCGGCGCGTGCGGTGGCGTGATCCGAGCATATGGGGGGGTCGTCTCCCCGAAAGACAAAGAATCGAAATCTGTAACCGATCAGTCTCATTCGAACACTCTAACCGATCAGTCTCATTCGAAATCTGTAACCGAGAAGTCCATTTTCGTCGTCCGAACAGTCAATAAGTCTACCACGGTTCTACCTTCAAATCAATCCGTTTGTAAAGTCTAACTATCTCATCGAGAGATATCATCAATTCGGGTCACATTTTCTGTAACGCATAAGCTGTACTCATCGTCAAATACTTGTGACGCTCATAATATTGTGTAACCCATTGTTGAATATATACATCATATTAACCTGTTAACACAGTGTTAATTTCAATTAACCACCCCTGTTATCCTAACCGAAACACGGGGAACGACTACTTCGCGGCGTCGATTATACGAATCGTAGCGAGAATTTACGCCTCTCGCTGACGCGTTTTCCTCGCGACCGCGTCTCTCCGCGAACGGTCGTAACACGGAGGTTAGACAGACTTTTTACGGTTTCACCGATAAAAGTTTGTCTGAACGTTCTCTATAAAATAATCCCTACAATCTATTCAAGACCGTAGTTAACTCCTAGAATGAGTAACGAAATAGTCGAATGTGGCGAATTGGAAGGAATCCAGTTCGGTAAAATAGGACGAACAACGGAAGCGGAACGTTTACGCAAATGGAACATGAAACGAGGATGAAGTTCGTTTAATCTGCAGCCATCACCTTGCTAAATCTGTTTCGTTCTTTGAGGACCGGGGGATTTTTGGAGACTCGGATTGGTGACATGTGGTTTGAAAGAAAATTTCGAGGTGTAACTGGGGAAATTATGAACATTGTTCCATACTTATTAAAGCGGTTCTTCATTTTGTAAAACCCAGCTTTATTATTTAATACATGAAAATTTAATATACAGGGGAGAAGTTATTTTTTGCGAAGGACGGTAAGTAGCTCGTAAAGAAAACCTTTAATATAAAGCAAGATCAGGAAGCAGCTTAACCCTCTGAACAGCCTTACATGCTTGGAATAAACAGTTCCCTTTAAAAGAGGTACAGATATTAAAATGATATTGATACATATTGTAACTTCATATCGACCAATTTCAATCTTTTTACTGTAACTTGGACTAGGGAAAATCCAAATTTTACAAATGTCAGTCATAACATGTAGATATTCTGCAATGAAGTTAACAATAGCCAACGAGAAAATTCAATTTCGCAATAAACCGTAAGGTAGAAATTTACAGAAATTAAAAAGAATTTTGCGTAGAAGTTTACAAGCTTGGAAAATTAAAGAAAATGAACTTTTAACTTAGCCGATTAAAGTATTCTTCTTCGGAAGGAATCATATATACGAACTTAAAAAAAAATGTGCTATAGACTTAAGATAAAAAAGCAATTTATTTTTCGACAAGTGAAAAGCGCAACCGCGTGTTACAGCACGAGTTACAGTTCTTCTAACCTTCATAAGCTTTACAATTAGAACTTCCAGCGTACTTCCTTCGTAGCTTTACAATTAGAAAGTTGTAAGTTAAACTTTGTAGCGAAGTATCGGCTTGTGAGAGGCCAAAGGGGAATAAATAAACGAGAAGATATTAAAACAATTTCGAGGATGTTCGCATGTAGCGTGCATTCTACCCGTATTTAAACATTCTCTTTGAGTGACGAAAAGAGGGAATAAATTAACTAAAAGAGCTTGTCTACTCGCGTCAAAGTGTCGCGCTGCAAATTACTTCTCGCGAATACTTGTCAAAATACTAAAATTCGAATTTCATTTTCAAATCCGTTCAAAATAAAATAACCCGATTTCTCTACGTACTGTATTAAATTATTTTATTTTTCGAATTTTCAGTGGAAAAAATATAGTTCTCTGATTGATTGTTTACAGTCGCATTAATTATCACCATAGGTTATCAACAACTCAACTGAAGTTACAGTTCGAGTTTATATCATTTTTGTAATATACATTTATTTTTCATATGTCTACAATAGGTCCAACACTATGACGAGAAAAGAATTTAATTGATTACGAAACCAATATAAAAGAATGATCTAATATTAATGTATATCGAAATAGTGTTTTAACAATAGACATAAAATCAAGAAGGTCATGTACGTTCAAAATGTCCGCTATAGTGTTTTTAGACAGAATAAAATCACCGGGGTCCTAGCGTTAAAACGCCGAATCACTCTCGGATTACCATACAAAAGCCCTTTAATTTCAAACGATTTTATATGACGATGATTATCAACCAGCGAATTCTCACTCCATCAAGAACAAATTGCCACTCTGCCTTTCGATTTAGCACGATGTAACATCAGGGAATAGAGTTACGATTCGAGAGATCATCCGATAAGATCATCGCCTAGCATTCGTACTCTTCCCTAGCCAGAAGGGGTTTAACAAAAAAAAAAAAAAAAAAAGAAAAGTAAAGGAGCAAAAAAAAACAATAATAGAAAGGAGGAAGATTATCTGACAAAGAGATCGAGCAGCTCTCCCTGGTAGGCGATCGTGCTCCCAACCGATCGCCAAAGCCCGTTTCCGGTATATTCGATTTCCTGCACGCGAGTCAGGAGGAAATTGATTCGAACGACGCGCCGCCATCGTCGCTACATTTCAAAGTTAGGCTTGAAAAACGGATTCGAAGCGAGAAAAATGTGTTCAGCCGATGAAAGTTGGCACCGGAAGTACGGCTGTCTGCACGCACCCGATGTTCCATCGTGCTTAACCCTTTCAATAGGAATATACCCGCAAAATATTGTAACAATGATCATTAAAAGAGCTTACGTATCGATTCTCTATTCTTTCTCTCTGATATTGAATTTTTTCTACTAACGAATTATTAGCGAATGATCGAATTATTATGAACTTATTGCCTCTACAATGTATAATTTATTGCCTCTGTTTTGTATAATTTTTGTATCGCTCTTTCAGAAACTATAAAAAAATCTATTGTTTCTGATGACTGGAGATGGCTGTCGTCAGTCTTTTACTCTACTTGCTAGTTATACGAATGAGTTAACAGCAGAGATGAGTAAAAAGAGATTGTCGATACGATGTTTAAAAAGGCAGCCAAACGATGCACACTGAGAAGAACCAAACCAGCTAAGAATGACCAATGGCCGAAATAAGTGTACAAAGTATAACTGTGCGAAATTTAAGGAAGAATCTTATAAAAAAGACCGCGAAACATCTTCCGAAAAATTTCCGAAACATGACATTTCCCAAAATCAGCAAACTGTGCCACCTCCTACGTTACCATGTTCTCGTGATACAAAATCTGAAAATTAATCGAAAAAAATAATCATGCTACTTCCAATGTTATCATGTTCTCCTGGTACAAAATCGCAAAACCGGTCCGAAATTTTCAACGAAACCTCGGAAATTTAGTACGTCATCTTCCAATATTATCCTGTTCTCTTCATAGAACATCGCAAGATCAGCGATGATTAAACGCTTTGTTCATTTGCGAAATAAGATCGTATTGTTCGATTCAATTTGCAAGCTTACAACAAGTGTGCAATTTTACTATGAGTTCATAGGTTTCTGTGCGATAATTTGCGCAATTGCGTAGCTTTGTAATAATTTGATACCGTTGCTCGATCGGTGAAGCTGAAACAATCCTTATGCGAAAACGTCAGATCAAAACTTTAGGCGCTTGTGGAACGCTACAGCATTTTGTCGCTTGCTTTCAAATTACGGCTAAGCGCCTGCTTTCCACCAACTCTGTACGACCCGGTACGAACACACATTTCCTCTCTCTCTCTGTCTGTCTCTTTCTCGCCGTGCATATGCACGTTTTTTCCAGCAAAATAAAACATGTGCGTATAGATCAGCTGTTTCACCATTACAGGCAGTAATTCGTGGAGCAATACCTTTGGTTGAATTTCTCCCACATCTGTTGACGATCTCCCTTTACTCATCACAAATTAACAGTAGCTGTTTTTTAGTACCAGTGATATATTATTTAAAGAAATTGCATTAACAACCATACATGAGTTAAACGCACACCGTAGGCGTAGAGCGTCCATTAGATTTTATTTAAAGTCGAATAGAAACCCCTTTAATCCACGAAGGCCATTATGAATGATTCATTATAGAATTTTATTGAAATAATTACTTCAAGAAAAACTCCATACTTTTTGTTTTGTATATAAGTAGCTAAGCTGGAGACCGCTGTTATGAAGAGAATAGAATTTAGTGAAACAAAAAAATTGGAAATAAGGAGAGGTCCATATTATTGTGTCCTTGAATATAAATTTTGTTTTGGACTACAAGGTTTAGAAACAAAAGAGCTATAAGTAGTAGATTTCTATTGCTGTTTCTTGTAGTCTTCAGCTAGAGCTACAAGGTTAACGTTTTGGTAATGTCCTTTGCTGTAAATATACGAACGTGGTCCCTATCACAGCCCTTCTTCTATTGTATTGTAACACTATAAGAGTGAGAATCTGGTCAGCATACATTACCTATAGTTATTTCAATATATTTTTCCTATTACAAATTCATCCACTCGTTCTTCTATCAATAAACCTCAACAAATTTGAATTGATATAACGATAGTCGAATATTTAAAAATTTGGAATATAAATCACCCGCGTGACTTTCTGCGCACGAAGATTCCTTTATTGACTGTAGCAAAACTCGTCAAAGGTAGAACGTGCTACCCTTATTTCTACTAAATGAAATTTCAGATACGGTTGACTTTACGACAGCATGGGGGAATGTTATAAGTTGCAGACAATTTTCTACTCTATAGGTGCTCCCCCCATTATCACACCCCTCTGTTCCTTCTCGTTCTCCTCCACCTAGTAACTACACCTCTTAGCTGCATATCTATGACCCATCTCTTTTCCCCACCATTTTTTTCTAGCCGCGATAAAAGGTGATCACAGGGTAGGAAATTGCCCGCAATTTACGATGAATTTCACGAAAGTCGTGCTTGCACAGATTCGTATATAATCTCCTCGTTTACGTTCATATGCTGATAATTTAAATTTTCTCTATGAAGGAAAAATGTTATAAAGTCTTGCAAAAGTTATTACTTTCTTTTTCATGTATTATCGTTTTATTCTTTTCCCTTCCCAATATAGCATCGTACAAACTTCCTTTCCATAAAACGTAACAATTTCTTCTCTTTCACCTTACTTCTCGCTCGAAGACGAAAAAACAGAATCGACAAACTCCTGCTCAGCGAACATGTTATAAGGTAAAAGGCAAATCTCAGGGAAACAGTCTTCACGAGCATCTTCATCTGATAGTTTCGCGGACGATATATCACGCCCTTACAGATATTTCTCTGTTGTAAAGCGATTACTTAACGCGGTCGGTGCACATAAATCCCATCGCGATTAGCTACAGGCTGTTTGCGAGGCGATCGGTCAATCAAAGCTTCCAACTATTAATCGACGAGTACAGAGAATGAGAACAACCGGTGGAAACAGAGGAAGATAGTCGCGCCCTAATGAATATTGATTCCCGAAGGTGGCAACACTCTACCGCCAGAAGAAACTGGATCAGAACGGAGGAATTTTACTCCCCGGCGACTGTAATGGGTCAGGCTCATCGGCCAGCATCGCGTAAGTAAGATAAATGATCCTCTAATATCTGTATTCCGCAACAGTTGCTGATGAGCCGACTGGAGCCTGGTAGAGAGAGATTCGAGCCGCTTTCAAATTAAAATCTCGACCATTCTTGCCTCATAATTATGCAATCGATAGATCAAAATCGATCGGTTAAGTTGATGGAAGAAAAAAGAAATAAAGCGCGTGTCTATAAAAATTTATAAAATGATGGTCGGTTTAAGTTGGTGTACGCGTATCGTTATTGGAAAAGTACATTTTCCAGGAAATTAGATTAGCTGTAAAAGAATTCAGGGTGAAAATTATTAATAGAAATGTATAAAATTATTATTATGAAAAGTATATAGAATAAAACATACATATGAACGGCGCACGATAAGGATAAAAATCAAATTTCGAAAGAAATAGTCTTACACATTTGTCTCCTATATTCCAATGTAACTAGCATTTTTCGAACGATTGAAATGACTTTTCAGTGATAAAATTTAATTCGTATGGGCATGTATACATGCATCTCATTTTGTAACTTTCTTTTCTTTAATTCATACGTAAGCTAGAACTATACTTTGCGCCTTACCATTATAATTTGGAAACTGTCTACATTAATGCTATTGCACATTTTGAAATATACATTAAATAAACGAGTAGAATTGCCATTGACTCACATGCAGGATAATACAACAATAATCGTTTTATGGTACCGTTGTAAAGTCTACAGCTGAATCTGTTATCTAGGTCAAGCAGTAAAGAAATAAGTATAAACGATAAAAGCTCATGCGTACTCCGTCGAACAGAAAATTTTTAGACGAGGTAGGTAGACAGAAACTCCCTTTTTGTGTCTCTCGATATATACGAGATGAAAAGCAAATAATACAAATAAGAAGCGAAAAATATTATTCCTGATCCATTCGTGTATTCTATATTTTGGTATCATTTCTTTATCGCAATTTTTGCAGTAGTTTATTCAAGTAAAAGCATGATTTTCGCTGGTTCATGATTCTATAGAGACTGACATAATCTATCAATATTTTCGGTAACACTTACGTATATTACATTTAACGATATTTCATTTTGTATATTATATATAAAAACATAAATTATGTTAATTAATTGATAGTAATTATTATTATTAAATATAAGAATATATAATAAATGTTACCATATGTTATATATATAATATAACATATATTACGATATGTTATATTATCGTATTACTAAAATAAAAATTTTATTATTCATAGAAGAACTTACGTTGAACTTGTGGGACCATTGCGTCCTCTCCGATTTCGATGGTTTTTGAATATGTTAAAGGAAACAACTCTTTGAACAACTTTTTTCTATACATATAACCATCACTCTCGCTCAATTTCTGAGATATTCGCGAAAAACCTGCTTTACCAGCACATTGAATTCTGTGTTTGTTTATAAATGAGAGTCGGGTGAGCTTAAAGGCTCCGTGCACAACGTGCATATGCGAGGTTGCAAGAAACGTCTGTTATGAGTTTATATCTTAATTAAAAGTGAATATCATCAATGTGATTTGGATTGGGTTTGGGTTAGAATTTTCAATCCAGTCACTGCGATCATTCTATTTCGTAAAATAGTATCAATTATTCATTTATGTATTATTTTTATAATTAATTTGTTATTATTTCACATAAGCGTAACCAAAGTGAATACATTGTCAGTCAATTTTTAAGTGAATTATAACGAACATTTCGTGTAGCCTCGCGTACGCAGTTGCGCTCGAGATTTTTAAGCTCGCCCGGTTTTCGTTTATAAACAGAGAATAAGCGGCAACCAATACTGACGCATACGCTGCTACAGACGCACAACTATAGGCAGAGATACGCTGTGTGGTACCGGCAGTTTTACGCGAATATCTCGGAAACTAAAACCGACCGACGGTTATACATACAGGGAAAAATTATTAAAAATGTGGAGATTTACAATATATTTAAAAATCATCGAAATCAGAGAGGACGGATCGAGATGACAACTTCTCTGACATCGAAAAATGATATTGCTTTAATTCAAATAAGCTTCGATTAAAAATAGTACTTTTGCAATTATTTCCCTTGAATTTTCGATATTGATAATAATTTAAGGAGAATACATCGTGCAGTAAGCTATAAATTTCTCGAGTTTGAATGAAATATAGACGAATACGCGTGATTCACGAATTAACATATTTCCATAAACGCCTACATCGAACCTAAAAATAAAGTACAGTCATTTTATGACGAACTGTACCTATGATATTTGAAGTAATATGAAGAAGATTTATATCGTTCTTAATCCTAGTGTCTGACTTGAAAGAAATTTTCAATCTTTAACATCTTTTAAATTATGCTCTTTAAGTGCAATAATGTTTTTAAGTTTCTTTTGTAAATTAAATTTTTCTATTAAATGGTAGCTATTTATTCTATTATTAGCTTTAATTAAATTACTTGGACTTTTCAATCTTTAACATCTTTTAAATTATGCTCTTTAAGTGCAATAATGTTTTTAAGTTTCTTTTGTAAATTAAATTTTTCTATTAAATGTTAGCTATTTATTCTATTATTAGCTTCAATTAAATTATTTGGACTTCATAAAAAAAATTCTCGATGCTAGATATCTTGTATCACTTTATATGCATCTCGTGTAAATTTTTTCTCATAAAAAGTCATCGAAATAATTATACAAACGTAGAAACAAGAATGCAACATGATATCATCGATACAAATTGCAAATGATGTCATCTCTCTAGCATGAGTTCTACATCATGCCTCTCATTTTCTATTATCTTTTCCGCATAAAACGAGAAAAGCATTCGTCAACGTGTTTGAGTCATCGTACTTGTGATAAACAAATAAATATAATTCAATGATATTTTTAAATCTTCAGTGTAAACTTACGCGTTCACTTTACTTAAAGCTACTTATTACAATAATTATTATGACTTTTATATTTTAGATAAACTAGAACCAAATTTATATGTGCTTCTTGTACCAAATTTATATTAAATGTCAGTTTATGACAAAAATAATTACACTATAGTAGCCAAACATTAAGTTAACCAATGATCAAGAATTATCACGCAATGATGATGCATGAAAATCCTACACTTGTAGAAGTTTCCTTTCTCTAAAGTTAATGTTGCAACAGCACCGCTTATCATCCAAAAAAAAAAAAAGAATTTATACATTTCAATTTCTAATAATTAGAAATTTTTCGATTTTTAAGGGAAATTTTTCGCATTACAATATAATTTATCTATCTATTACCATGTAGTTCATTGCTCATCAGCGAGTACGTGTTAGATAACTCAGTGAACATCAAAGTGCCATTCATATTTTCTCCTTTCTGCTTAATTAGATTTAATTCCGTTCGATCGCTTTAAACTCATTAACAGAACTCAGGAAAAGGAAACGCGATGTCGGGAACCAAGAGTATTCCCGTACTTTTCTCAGATGTGGATCGCCTTTTATTGCGCTTCTTCGTTTCCTTCGAGTCTGATTTCTTCTACCTAATAACGCCAGTTCAACGTTCTTCTGTCTGGTATTTAAAAAATAAAGAACCAGTTTGTTTCATATCATACTACGAAAATTTAAATGATCACTCAATATATATATATACATATATACTATTTTATATTTCTCCGATAAAGGTATATGTGTGCGATACATGTTAAAATTTCATTCGCATTGTAATAAAACATGAAAATCATAATTACATTGATATTTGAAACAAAGCTGAATACAATCACTCATCACCATTATTGATTTAATTCGAAATCATGACGTACATTCACAGCTTGTATAGGAAAAATTCTACTGATATTCTATAGAAAAAATTACAATAATTTTAAAGATATCATTAACGGGTATTTGTTAACAAGTAGTAACACTGTTAATATTTTATTTTTCAGTCTCCCGGTCATAAAGATGATTCGGTTTACTGAATCATACATTCTTCTGATACATATATCTACACACCCTTATTAGACTGTTTCAATTTCCCAATATTTCATTCATGAAATTAATAATCCTCTACTACCATCAATCTCGATGAAACATATGTGATGAATAACATATTATATTTCTACGAATTTAATCCGCTTTACAAACATAAGGATATAAAATATTATTACACAATATTTTATAACTAATACGATACATAATCCGTGATTTTCAAATTTGTGTAAGGTAATAACTTACAATATTCTTTTATCCTTTAAACCACAATGATACTCTCTATAATTCGATTTATTTTCATAATTATTGACGTTTACTCCTGCTTAAATTAGCACGCATTTCTTTCATTTCTTCATAAATGTTAATTCTTAATATTCTGTCTCTTACGATTCTCCGCTAATCTTCTCATGCGTCTCTCGCTTTGTCTCCCCACTCATATACTAATTCTATTTCTTTAATATTAAAATTTATAGTTTTCTAATTTAGAAATTATTTTCACCCTTTTTGTATATTTTATCTATCTGGGAAAAACATTTCCTTAATTTAGTAGGAAATATTCTCTAGGAATTATTCTCTAACATATGATACTCCAAAAGTAAACCAAATAATTCTATAAAAATATATCTGGGTCATTGAACTCAAGCAAATTATTCTGATGTGCCCCAGCTATCTAGCTTTTAAAAGAATTAACAGCACCATCGTTCCATCTTGAACTTAACGAGGCCGAGAATTTTTTCTCACTTCGATTTCCCGGCTGAAAAGTATGAGAAGCTATTCGTGTTGTCGGCTGATTCGACGGAAAAGGTCTCGTCCAGGATCTTCGTTTCGAATTGTTTGTCTCGACAAAATGCAAATGAAGAACAATCATCGCCTTGCATAAAGACACGTTGACGTATAATTAGGTACGAAAGGACGCGTGGGAAGCAAATACTACCTTTTCCATTATAAATTTGATACACGGAGATAAAAGATTAGAAAATGGTACTTTTCTTAAAAACTTGGACGTATATTTTATCGAGATTCGCAGAAAAATTCTAGGCGACCAGAATATTTTATGTTATTATGTACAATGGCGTTAATATTCAAACATTACGAAAGATTTATATATATTAATGTTATTGAGTTATTTGTGTTAAAACATCTATTACATTTAGTAGAACATTTACGATAATTAATATTTACATACTAGCCACATAAGGAACGTACATCTTTTATTAAACTGTTAATCGCTAGTAATTACGTCAAACAGCAAAACCAACTATTCCGAGAACAGCTGATGGATATCGTATGCTAATTTAATTAAATTAATTCTTAATGCTTCAGGGATTTTTCATCGAGCAAATATTATAAATAAAGCGAATCTTATGAATAAATATTACAAATGGACACGCATTGTCTTCTTTTTATCTTCCTATCACATAATTATTTTTTGAGACTCCTTCGTTAAACGACAGAATATTTTGAAAAAAATGTCCAGTTTTTAAGCTGATATTTTCCCTGAAAAATTTCATAGACCATTCGACAATAAGCAACAGCATTTAACAATAAGTGGAATTGGAAGAAAACAGTGAAAGAAGAACATAAATTGCAATGAACAGAATTAATTACGCGAGCGGGTGGTCGCTAGTTCTAACGATCGACCACGAAAACCACAGATTTCTGGGGCGGTGTGCGGTAATTGTGCGAGTAAAATCGCATAAAATCCACGTGCTGACCAGAACCCAAGTAACGACATGTCGACAATGTGCCTGGCACAGGCTGCAGAGATAACCAGCTTGCGTGGAGGAGACCAACGTCGTTCGAAATCAGCTCCGAAACTTAACGAGAGGATACCACGATATGTCTGTACGTATTATAATTTTTCTATCGTATTTAGACGTTATGTACGTATGTACGAGGTGACACTATTTCAAGTGGTACGCGCAATTATCTCCCAAAAACTATTATTCGTTATGCGAAAAAATGTTTTAAGCAAAGTTTAGCTTATTTCGAGTGGGGCATCTTGCGATAATCACAAATCTTATCTAGGTGGATGTATCTTACAAATTTCAAAGTGATCCTTGTTTTCTTTTTTTTTTTTTTTTATGTATTTTTGCAGAACTATATGTTTTTGTGCAGATAAGTGTGTAGCCTGTTCCGTGACGAATTCATCGATCTATAATCTCTTACTTTTCAAGGTCATTCAAGATCGTTTGTTGCCTTCGACACCATCAAGTGACTTTGCTATCTCTCCCTAGAACCAAGGATAACGGAACCCAAGCAATCGCTACGAATGTTCGAAGCCTCACGTTTTCAGACATCACACTCGCAATACGTCGGGACTGGTGGCCTACACACCATGCGGGTGAGGACTTAAATTTATGGCACCTTTAAGTGTTGACGCTTTCTCTTTCCCATAGCCGAAGATAACGAAGAGAAGTCCAGCGGTAATTTGCAAAAGAAAGATGTTGATTTATTGATTGTTCAAGATGTTGTTTTCTACAACATTTTGAAGCAACTTCCTAAATAAGTACCAATTTTTGACCATCATAAAATGTTCCTCGAAATAAAGTAAGTTTTATGAACTTCAAACATATTTTTGCATAGCGAGTATTTTAGGAGGTAATTACATGTATCACTCCAAATGGATCACACTGTATATACTACAAACTAAAGATTAGGCACACACATGCTGCATTGTATTTCATTAACTCCATACTTAAATGCAAACTGCAAGATTTAATATTTGATTATATTTTCATTGTGGCATCTTTTTTGGGTGATTTTATTATTTTTTCTAAAATGTCATGAAAACTATTCAGATGTACATCTATCATAACATAAACTATTATTATCTTGGTTCCTGTATCTGAATAGTTTTCTTTTTTTCCAAAAACAAAACCTGTGACAATTTTCACAGCTTTTCGCTCACGAGCATCACACTCTATGCTCGTTCAACAAAAATTTGATGCAATCTTTTTATATCGAAAAACGCAAACCGGAAAAACAAAAACGGGCCAGACGTCATGGCTGGAAAAACATGAGATTTTGAATCGGTATTTTAAAAAGGAAAGAGAGACGCGTTGAAAACTATTTTATGCCACTCTCGTAGTTTTACTACCTATTTTTATTTTTCTCGTTTTTTATACTCTTTTTTGTTTTTTATATACTGTTACATGATTTAAAAGAGAATTTTATTATAAATAACACTATTTCTTCTAAACTTTGTATCGAACTATTTTACATCTAAATTATTCTTCGTTTAATATGCCATTTATGAGCGCTGTATAACACATCGAAAACAAATCATTAAAAAAGGAAAACTATAGGTATATTATGATAGTACCGTTATAAAAAATACTACTTATTTACTTATTCTACCACATGTACCAGAAAACGCAAAAAGAAGAATCCTAAAATCAAAAACACATGGAAATTGAATATTCAAATAGAAGTTTTTATACGAATTTAAAAGTAAAAATCTAAATGACAGTAGAAGCTACACGGTATCGAATAAAAACTACGTTTTATTTCGGACTGTAGGAGTTTAAGTGACAAACGATATAAAAAAGAGATAAAAAATAATCTTTGTATTGGAAAATTGTGTACATAAATTCCACGATTTATAATTTATTTCATTTTTTTATGGATATTGCAGTATAGTGTAAAATACATAAATATAACAATGCCTAATCTATGTATTATAATCTATTTTATATCATATGTCAAGAGCTAATCAATCTAACACTCTTTTTACCATATACATATTCCTTTCTGCCAAAATTCCTTAAAGTAGAAATTATACTATGAACTATAGAATTTATCATAGCAAATGATTAAAAGAAGCACCATTTTAAAGAGCCATGATCATCTCCATGTTTAATTGAATACAACATTTTTTCAATTGCCAACTGATAAAATTTTGTTCGAAACATCTTTTTATCATATTAAGAGAAATGCTGACTGATCGTGATCATCGTTACAATGAACATCCTGCATAAGCATCGAAATTAACAAACGCGCGTTTTTATCCTTCATACTTTTTATTTTCTACCTACGTAATTTGTCATTCACCAATTACCACTATATAATACATGCAATATCGCTATAACAGTTTTCCCAAAAGGTATCTTGCTCGAACAAACAATTATGATCAGATAATAATCAGACAGAAGAAGGACGATTCGCTGTGCTAAAGTTAGGCAAGCCAAATGAACTAATATCGAACGTTAAGAGCAAGACAAGAGCCAGGGATCGAAACACCACCAGATTTTCCACCAGCTATAATATCAGTGGTCGCATAGTCAAGTTATTCTGGTACACGCCCACACGGTACACTATGTACATTAGAATGTATATAGCGCCACGTGCTAATTATACCAGCAAACGAGCAACACGCTGCATGCTTTGTACGAGTCGATAATACAAGCGCGTTTGTCTTTTCACGATTAAAGAGACTAAGACCGTGAACATACAAAGAGCCGTAAACGGCAAGCAGCAAACGGTAAGTGGCAAAATTGGCATTTGGAGCTGTGCTCGGTACCTGACTCGATTCCAGTTGTGTTATACCTGAACGTTCGCGATAAATCAATCGGTGTCGACTGTGCGAACAGTTGTGAATGACACGAACCGGGAAGTTTGCCTCCCCATCGTGTTGATCAAAAATCGCAACTTTCTTTTAAAATCCACACCGGTCGTGAAGTGATTAAAGGTTCTGTTTGAATTGACTTGGGCCGCGCTAGGTAACTACTTTTAATTAAAAGAAAAGTAAAAACGCCTCTTGGTCCGTGAGAAGGGAAGGCGGGAGAAGGGTTCTCCATTGTTGCACGCTGATCGCTGTTCAACAAGAATGGAACTCGAGGAAATTCCTTCTTTCATTTGATCAAGGATTACGACGCTACTTGTGTCCAATTTTTAATATTGAGAGATAAAACTATTTAATTTGTTGGATTAATTGATCGTTAGAAAGAATGAATCAGGAAAGCCGATCGATAGATAATTTTCATAATTGACTTTATAGATTGTTAACTAATTATCATTCTAACGTTCTCGTCGTATTTCGTTATTCGTTCGTATTTGGATACTTAAATTTCATTAAATTGGATCGAATTTCAATGACGATATGTCGAGTAAAAACTGTATTGTTAATCACGATTGATAATCAAATATTTCAATATTAATTGTCGGTTATTAATTGCATTGAATAATTCCAACACTGTTTTTGGAATGTTATTTTCCTGCTCTTACGCATACGTGGGAAACCGAAATTTTGTACAATACGCACGATAACAGAATTGATGGTATGATGAAGAGAAAAGGTAATTACTTGCGCAGATATAAATCGAAAATGTGGGGCGACAATTTTTGCAGAAGATTGGCTGAAAGTTTGAATAATCCACCTACACATTTTCGTTGTCGAATATATCTTTTCGTAATTCGGCATTTCTATTTAAAAAGGTTCATAAAAATTCAAACTTAATTCACTTCCTACGCAATCGTATTTTATGCACAAAAGTAGAGGCAGACAGACAGGATGATTTTATCGTTTCAACGAAGCTTCGTAAAAATCGCGAGCGCATTCGATTAAATTTATTTCGTAATTCTCAACGTAGACATACACAAGTTGGACTACAAATTGTACGACGTTTCTTCGGTGCAAACGTAAATTTATATCTGTATGTCATTACTATGCAACTCGAGACACATGAAATGTATCAAGTATACGATTAATGGGACCGTTTTAATGTCGCTAAAAGCACCAATTTGTTTCCAGAATTAGAATGCATTTACAAAGGAAATGCATTGCCGCTGCTATTTACCTGATAACTCTGTTACACAATATGTCTTCATATCGTGTTTCGGTATTCATTTATTACACATCATGAAACGTAATCGTTTTTGTAATTTTGCCAACTTAAATATGTATGTAATATATGTCTTGTGATTGTTTTCGCGGTACACGAATCTAGGTATCAACGCAACGGCCGTAACATTATTTTCGATACATTTGCTACGCGATATTATCGCCATTATTAGTTATTATTATTTAAATCGTTCATTTTCATGCGAATTTACCACTCGCCATTCATGAACGTTAATGTATACTTCTGGAAATGTTTCCAACCTTATAACTACCTGTTATCGTTTCATTATGGAAATTTTACAACTATCGCGTCAGCAATCAACGATTTCATAGGTGTTTCTAAGATTTTTAATTGCATTTTAAATATCATGCACCGTAATAATTGCATTTCACTGTTAGTGACTCGGGTAACTCTAGGCTTCGAAGCCTAGAAGATTTATTATCTTCTCAAACTCTATTATGTTCAATCGTCTTTGTTGTAAAAGCTGACATTATATAATTAGCTACGTGATAAATCTGTAACAAATAACCTGTGATATCGCTATATGATTTTTTAATGCGATTTTAATTATAATTTGTAACATTGTTTACGTAGCTTATGATTATTTCATTAGATTTATGACAATTTAAATAAATGTCCATTCTATTATTAAAAGCTTATTTCGCAAAAGTTGCGAAAATTACAGTGGCGCGATTTCAATAGTTAATTTATTTTCTTAACGTATCAGAGCAGTTTATCGATATAAAAAGTGACAAAACAGAATTGACCTTTACTTACGTTTACGCGCAGATAAATAATGACTCAATAAATATTGCAATAGAGGAAAATCGATATTTCTTTCTGAAGAACATGAGATAATCTATTTAAGACGGGTAAACGAAACAACTTGCAAGAATGTTTGAAATTCTAAAACACGATAAAGGCGAATCAGACTATTCTTTTACAAATTTCCGGTTTTCTATACATATAATATACGTATAAATATATGCTTTTTTAAATGTCAGCTACTACTTTCATGTGTTATATGTCATAAGAAATATCTCGTAAAGCGCGGGAAAAGTAACGCCCTTATCAATTATCCGGTTGCCCGCAACTCGTGTCATTATTAAACGTACACGATAAATGCGTGTGTAAACCACAAACGTCAGTTACATAATTATTCCGTTACAAAACAACATATTCTATTAAAAAATAACAAGTAGTCGGCGAAACGATAAAGTTCGAAAAATATGATAATTTTGTCGCACATATATTTTTGTAACATTTTTGAATTTGAAAAAGGAATATAGGGGATTACCCACTTATTATTAAATAACAAGGTCGTATTATATAATTAACAGATAAACCGTTGCATGTTTCTGCTTTATTTATAAGTCTGGCTATCGTGTTGATAATTTAAATAACATATTACTGCGTATTTCATGTTTGTAGGCAAACGTTCGATGCATTTTAAGAAATTAGATAGAAAAATAGGATATAAGATTATCATGTTAAGAGATAAGATTTTTCTTATCTATTGGATTAGCTTTGGATTGCGTTTATTTGATTAATATCTAATGTATCGTTGAAAGTAACTGTTATGTGATATTGCTATAAATTACTATTGATTTTCAGTGTATCAGTCAGTCATTTAATACTAAGAATTTATTGGGTCGCCCGGAAAGTTCATCCCGATTTGCATTTCGATTCGATATACATTTATTGAATTATATAGGTGCCATTTTGTTCCACAACCTTTCTCCATCTTTCACGCAACCTGAATATTCCATCCATCCAGAGCCTCTCAGGTTTTTCGGCGAAAAACTTTTCAATATGATCTTTCATGTCGACCAAATTCCTTAAAGATCAAAACGAACTTTCCGGGCGACCCAGTAAGAATCGTATTACGGAAATAGTTACAGTTCACTTAATATCTAGCTATTCGAAATAAGTAACTATTAAAATTATAGGTGACTTATTTGAACAGTATCCAAGAATAAAATTGGTATTAGGTAAATAATAACCGTAATTATATTAATAAATGTGTTCCACGAGCACTCTCTCCAAATAGAAAAAATTCGATGCACACAACACGCGACGCGATTTTATCGCTTCATTACAATTCTGGAAGTTGCATGCTTATCACACAATACGTAATACCGTTCACAAATTCTATTATCGCGTTCAATAATGTATATCACGTCGTGAAGTTTCTATTCGCAAGCAACAACTGTATAATTTATCAAACTTCTGATACACAAGAAACCGTTAAATATGTAGATAGTACGGCCGAAGACAGAAACTTTGTCTTACTGATTTCATTTATCTTCGTTTTTTATTTATTACGAACAATTAAACCAATAAAAATACAAACAACCTTTCTCCACATAAAACAGAGTTTATTGAGAGTGTATTGAATAAAGGGACGCAATATCGTTCGCCGTTCACTTTCAATATATTCCTTTTTTCCTCTTCACGTGTTTAATCTGTCAACGTGATAGAAAATCCCTGTATTGATAGGAAGAAAAACTCAAGTGCTATAGAAAATTTTTCTTAAAAATATAGAAAATATATAAAGCTGATATTATTCGTAGATATAAATGTGTTTTCAATCTTCCTATTTTATAACTGTACATTGAAAAGAAATTTAAATGTTTCGATATAGTAAACTGAACAGGTTGCTGTGTGAGTCAGACTTTAAATTTATTCAGAAATTCAAATAAATAGTGCCCAAAATAATTATTACTTATGTACAATTTTCTCTATTGTTCGTATCATACTGTTTTATTAAATTACAAAATGTATCTACTCAAAATCTGGATATAATTTTTTAATTCTCTTCAGTTTTAAATGTTTGTATCGAATGTATTCTATTTTTCAGGATATAAATTTAGATCAATTACGTGCATCCCCTTATCACAATTTCATGAAAAGTTTGGGAATGAAACATACTGATTGCCATTTACTATGTAAAAAAAGAAATGATTTTATCCATTAATACTGACTTTTACCACGCCATAATAATAGACTTCCTCCATAAATTATAATGTCATGAAAAGTTCTAATTATATGAATTCAGTTCCTCGTATGTAATGTGTTCTTATTAAACGTATTTTATACGTATACTCGGAACATTATTAGCTTTACAAATTTTTAATTTTAGCTGCTTTTTATCACTTTGTATCACTTTTTCTAATTAACCGCTTTCACGCGAGAAGTAAAACTATACATACCAAGATTAAATAAACAAAGATTTTATCTAAACTGGAAATCATACTACAGCATCTGCCAACATTTTCCTTATTAACCAACTAAAATGCTTGTTACACGTGATTTTCATATAAATTATCATATTATTTTTTATATTAATCTTCCTCGATATCTTAACGCGCTATAAAATATTTCTTAATAAGTAAATAGAGAAATGTAATCGCATGTAACTCTTGTCGTAGTTGTACTTAATATTTTTAGTGTCATTTTTGCTCATTTTATATTAATTAAAAAGAAATCTTCGTCTAAAATTTACAGAGCTCAAGAGACTTTTCATTATATGCTATTAATCATCAAAAATATTTCGATCATTTATAATCGTTGTTCGTTCGTAACCAGAACAACTAACAATTAATATTTTTAATCATTCAGGATCCCTTCAATATTTAGTCAAGATCACAGTCTTTTATTTAAACAAAAATTGATTTTATCTCAGTGATTTCCATAAAAATGTTAAAAATAGCTGTTAATTCTGGATCCTGGCTCAAATACATTTGTGAGTCATTGTATTCTATCATAACACCGCGAAACTTCAAAAGCCCGTGCCAATAGCCAAGAACGTCCGTATCCTACGTTGTCGCGCATCAAGAACCGCGGTTGCACGCAATGCGCGAGCGATGCAACCTTATCACCTGCTCGTTGCAAATCGCTCGTATATCAGACACGTTGCAGGTACGTGCAAATCTCACGATATCTTACGACGCGATGCGTCGTTATCAGCGAAAGCGTGCGGCTACCGAGTCGAATACGAGCGAAGTCGATCGTTCGCGGTACGAGTGGGGCCCATCGTTGCATCGCATCGGGTGGAGAAAGCTGGTAAAACAAAAGAGTAACGAAGGATAACGCGTGGAAATGAGATAAAGATAAAGATAATGCTAGGGAGCCAAAAACGAAGGGAGACAATAGACTGTCGGAATCTGTGCGTCGAGTCAACGGTCTTTTGTCTGCATTTCACGGCGTTCACTAAGGCGTCACGGTGAACAGAAAGAATTGAGATCCAGGAGAAAAGTGTCACGTACGCGGCAACCGCGGCGAAGAATCGTTTTTTAACGACCGATCATCGAAGTCCATCCATTGAAAGAAAGAGTAATCAAGATCCAACGCTGTAACAGCTTACTCCACGGCGGAATTCGTGGCGGAATCGTTCTGTATTGTAAGTCTTTCCATTTATTCGGAATCTCTTTTACCGATCCTTTAGATTGTATGGTTAAATTAAACGTTGACGTGAGTTACGTTCGTTTGGCTTGGAGAATTGATCAAGTGATAAAATCGTCGCGGAAGAAGAGGTAACCAGTCTCGAATTAATTTTGAACGTGCGATTTCTGATAATTTGTGATGCGTTATTCAACGATGGATGTTTGTGCTAATTTAAATTTGTAGAAATATAAGAAGTGGAGTCTAACTAGAGGTTTGTTTGTTGTAAAATGTATTTTATATATATTTTTTTTTCTTTTATATATTGAATGCACTCTCCTTTTTATGTATATTTGTATTATCATTAATCGATTACTATTCAATTTCCAGACTGTACGTTGTACGTTTGTGGATTACGTATTTAATGTTGAAATACGTACACATATTCTTTCAATAATTTTATAATAGTTCCACGTACTACATAGATAATTAAATATTTTTCCAATAATTTTCTTCTATTAAATAGTTGAAACATCGAAAGAATGCATAATATTATTGCTCATATAACATTAACGTCATAAATGATCGTTAATCTAAAAACGTAGAAATGGAAATATTCAATTAAGGAGCCTTTGAAATCGTATCTCTGGTGCTCTCAATGGAACTGCATAATTTAACAACATTTATGCATTATATTTGATATTCCCTTTTACCATTAACATTTAAAATTACTTGTATAGGTTATCACCATGCTGTTATCATTTGTTTCTTCGATATAAAGTGGAATTATTCTAATTATAATACATTCTGTGTAAAAAGTAAATTAGGCATAAAATACTTGATCATAGTTGAGACAAAAAAGTCCTTCGTTATAATTTCATGCGATATGTACGTAGTTACGGAGCATGTGAACTTCCAACGAGTTACACAAGTCAGTATGTAATGCAGCACAAGGGTGAATGAATTTCACAAGTGTCGGATATGAATGAGCATCTCATGCGTTCCATGTGAATGACAAGTGCAGAAGGGATTGAATGGTTGTTTATGGTTGAAATTCGGTTTCATGCAAAATGTACATCTAAATGAGCTCTAGAAACGTACATGGTGCTCTTAGAATGAGAAGATAATCTCGAGTAAACGATGTTGACATGTCCGTGATATATCTGCAAGGTAGTTTTTATATCATATTTTTTTAATATATTATCACATAATGGAAAAGACTAATTAGTCTATCAGAATCAAAAATTCAATAAATGAGTGGCATTTAAAGCGAAAAGCGTCCATCTTGACAAAATGAAATTAACTTCAAATGATAAAATAAAGATGTGAACAATCGTTGATGAAACTCGACATAAATTAAATTCGTTTTAATACTCGTTAAAAAAGTAACGTTAAAAGGATTTGTTTGTAACAATACATCATTCTGTATTTAATATCGTTAATAATTCCTCGTTCGCGAAGGAATACCTCGTGAACTAATTTTTACGCTATGTACGAGATATCTCGCGTCTTAATAAAAAGGCGTGCAAGATATATCTCGTCCATAACGTCACATCATATGAACAACATTGCGTCATGAAATATCTGATCGATAGGTGAAAATAATTTTTATCTTCGAATGCAAGATTAAAACTATTATATGAATCAATATCATACGTATCGAAAGTACAAAAATGTATTCAGTTCAATACGATCGCTCGTAAAACATATAGAACTGACAAGATTAAACATATTTTATCGTGAAAATTCGCAGCTTTTATCATATCTATTTCGTATTTTTTTTTTTTTTTTTTTTTTTTTTTTACTATCTACCTATATTTATTTTATGTATATGTATACTGGATTAGAGCCGATGATCTATTGATTCATCTACAATATTAAATGAAAAGAAATTTTTCTCCAATTTTTAAAACGATTCTTAACTCAGGATTCTCGCATTAATTGATCCCTTTTCTGCGTTTATCTCTCATACTATGTTTGCTGATGGCACTATTACATCTGTAGGTGATAGACTGAATATTAACGAAGAGCAAACCTGTAAATCTAGAATTCGTTTTCCGATATTCTCCATCTACAGCCATTTTCCATACTGAATTCTGATGCGTCGTTTATCTTGATAGTTGTGATCTATTTAATCTTCGAAATTCTTAAGTAAAAGATCTATTTGACCGGAAACTTCAACTATATGCCGTTTTAATTTATCCGAATGATCGTACTTAATAAAGAACTGCAGGTTTCTCAGCAGTTAATCCTTTCAATCTCGAAAGAAACGTACCTATGTACATACACACGTCGAGTTTCATTTCCCTTTGCCATTTTTTAATTTCAATGAAATACTCTACTTTTTTTTCTACCAGTCGGGGGTAGAAAATGCACCGCTAGAGATACAGAGAGATGATCGATTTTACCATGTTTGCCGAAGCTAGGTTGAATACTAATCAATCTATCAAGGTGTTTCAATATTCCCTCGCCAACCTCCTTCTCCCTTTTTTTGCTGCCGAAATCCACTTGAAAAGCAATCGTGATATTTGAACACGATGTTCATTATACCAAGTGAAGCGCTTCAGAAAAATCATCGACTTCGTCAAGACGCAATTTCTGTCGTTGCCATTTTTTCCCCGTCGATATCTTGTTATTTCTCTCTCAAAAATATTCACATCACATCGACTACACTTAACGTATCTTCATTATCAACGACGATTACTACGAGGATGAATGATTCCTCTTTCACCACGTTTCATTCAAATTTTATAGTATCAACATTTCCTATCAGAGAGCAGATATGAAACTGTCGAACACATGCACAAATAGCGAAACCAGACTTGAATATTAACCAATACCGCTGACGCGAAATGCTCCAAGAGCGTTTTAATATTTTTTACTATTTACATGAGATTTTGCTTTGTCATATATTGTAAAAAGTGAACGTGACGGCTGAGAGAAAGCTTTCAGCTGTAGTCGAAACTACAACAGATTAGTTTTATTTTACGTTGAAATTCGTGAACTTCAGGGGCTTTTTCATTTTATTTAAATTTCGATGTTTAATTGATTATTGTATTTTTCGTATCTCATTTGTGACACCTTGTTCACGTTCTACTACACGATTAATCATTTTAACTTGTACGTCATCATTGATATTGCTTTCACGATTATAAACTTTCAGGATAATAATATATCGAAATGAAATTATTTTAACTTTTGTAGTGATGTACAAAGATATTGTTCGCACAAAAATGTTTCAAAAGTCATTCTATTTTTACCATAGCAAAAGAGAATACATTCGACCAACAGTCCAATTAAAAATCTGCAAAAATAATTGAAAACTATTGTAATCAATCATAGCTATATCGTGGATTTATGTTGTAGATTTATCAACAATAATGATATAAATCATAAATAAAAAAGGCTAAATAATTTATGCATAGTAAATCTATGATACACGAAGATTTATTACGAACAATTACGAAAATGAAAAAGCCATGAATAATTAATACATTCTAAATTTATCATAAACGAAGATGAGCATAAATTTGCTCGACATGATCTTACTCGAACATCTTGAAAAAGTTTCATAAATGGTACATTTGTTAGCTACAAGAAAGAAATGATAATAAATAATAGTAATATTACGTTTACTGTGCATGTTGTGGCGTATGCATTAATCTAATGACGGTAATTACTGCCCTAGACAATTATTCTTATGATATTATACGGAAACGTGTATCATGAAGGTGCATTATAATGGGAATTTAGTCGTAGAAAAAAATTCAATAGAGTGATAGTTGGTCGTGCACAATTCGCCTTCCAATTTTCTCACGTTTAAACACCGCGGAGAATTCGATAAATTCGGAACAACCGGCACGGGAGAAATTCCGCGGATAAATGAAAGACAAAAACGAGCCGTGGCGAACGGATGACCCAGTTGAAACAATTTATCAGTGCTACAAAGCGTGCGGCCCGCTCTAAAAAAGGATAAATAACAGATAACGAGAGATAAGCTGCAGGCCAATTTATCGCTACCGTCAACAATTTTCCCAGAGTGCAACGTGCAAATGGAACTTTATGCAGAGGCGTCGTAACAGCCGCATAAATAAGAAGTACGATTCACGCCGACTCGTGCTAATAAATTTTACTTACAAACCAGTTTTTAACGATTCATCTCATCGGGAACGATACCGATATGCGAAAACGTGAATTTCTTTTTACACTCGACCGTCCGTTATGCAGTCACTTTCATGTTAAATACCTATGACACACGTATATCTTTAGAACACGTCGCTATGCAACACACTTTCGATTTGTTTCAACCAGTGTCTATCTGCCAATCTCAACTAGAAAATAATGTAATTGAATGTGGATCAAGTTATTTATTTCACTGATGGTTCTCATACAGGTATCTAACTATTTAAGCATCGAGTCACGAAAAATTAATGTTCGTACCGTTTAATCGCCGTTTTTCATTTCGAACACGTTCAATATCTTATAGAACGAATATCAAATCGTTTATTGTTCGTCGAATCTCACCTTTATTATTCTACATACACGTGAGATACTTTCAATCGAACATTTCCTAGTTTCGTTTGCAATGTTCACCAACTGCTATAGTGCTAAAGTTAGATTAAAAAGTAACGCTACTGTATTGAAATACGAGAAACAAATATGTACACAACTGTTTCAATTTGATTCACGTACTGTTTTAGCAAATCTACTAGAACTTCAACTTCAATTGGCAGTCTCTCCTTCACCTAATAGTGACATTAGAACCACGTGACTTAAGAACGAGTACGCAGGCGCAGATGATCGAGCAGGCGGTTTACTGCCAATTTCGCACGTGTGTTCAAATGAATTTAGTTGCGTTCCAGTAGTTTCCAGTATCTACAAAGGATTTATAGTACTGCCATCAGTTTCGGTGATCGTATCAAGAAACTCAGTGAATAATACGGAACTGCGAAACCACGTGAATCGGTGAGCGAATGTAACGAATCTAACGTTGACTTAATGGAAACTAAATCGAAATCGAGGCTATACATGAATCGCAATCGACCCACGTGTGATGAGAATATCTGTTTTACATACGTGACACGATTCGCCGCGAGCTGATATGTAATGCGTGTTGCATAGACGTCACGGAATCGCAAAAATCCATGTAACATTCAGTTTCCTTAGTGGTAGATATACCTGTCGCGAAACAAGATAGCAACTGTATTAGATCGTCATTTTTTTTTTTACATCGTTGTTGATGGTGGCATATCACTCGTTTTGATAAATTTCTTGTTCCCAAGATTAATATTAATAAGTTTATTAAACGTGAGACTGCGTGTGTTTCATTATTTCCGATAAATATTTCCGTCGCCTTGTTCTTGGCACAGAACTTCTTTACACAAACGCCTCTGGATAAGAAAAATTGCTGCATGCGATAGGAGATTATTTTTATTTGATAAATAATTTGTAAGTCTGTCGTAGAAGGTAAGATATTATTGGATGTATTCTAAGCCATTAATCTTTTGTTCTGAAGTATTTGTGTACTGTATTGAATTTCAAGGTCGACCTTGCCGATACCATGTATAATCTTCTACTCTACGCACGTACCAAAATATCTCGCCCTTGTACAAAAACTGAGCGTTCGTTTCAAACATTTGTTAAAAGAAATCTTCGGAGACTCATAATTTCTACGCAAATTTATACATTTTTTTATTTTTTTAAAATTTATATATTTTTTAATGATAAAATTTCTATGTTGAAGATATTATATATATAAATAATATATATAAATTCATTGAGAATGAAAAATTAAAAAATTATTTAATCCTTATTATTATGTGTATAATGTATATGAATCGCATTGTGTTTCTTTATTAATATTCATTCATTATTAACTAACATTGAATTTGATTAATAAAATTTGCGTTAATGGACTATTTTTATATTGATCTATTGAGAATATTAATATGAAATATTATTATTTTAAATATTCTGCTTTGTATAAATAGAAAACTATATTATATTTTTTGCAGATTATTAGTTTAAGAAGATGGTGTCGTCAACAATAATGGAAAATGGGAAATCTATCCCATCAAGGAAATCTACTACGGGTATTGGCCCAGGCAACTATCGTTTAGTTGGTTGGGATATGGATACTACAGGCAAAAAAGTTATAGATGAAATATGCCAAATAGCTGGGTATACACCTAGTTCTTCATATTCACAATATGTAATGCCATATAAAGATCTTAATCCTCCAGCTATAAAAAGGCATAATATGAAGATAGTAACTATTGGCAAGTTTCGTGTACTTAAAGATAGTACAACCAATAAGGTAAAAAATTTCATTAATATCAAAAAATTAGTATTTAATCTGTATTTGATTATATTACACTCTATATTCTTTTACAGGCATTAAAAACTAAAAGTGAAGTGTCTGCATTAACAGACTTTCTAACATGGCTTTCGTCTATAAGAGGAGACGCAGCAGATGGTATCATATTAGTTTATCATGAACCACGTAAAGTTATTCCTGCTATGTTAATTGAATCTTTAAAGAAATATAATCTTCTGGAAAAATTTAAAGAAATTGTGAAAGGATTTGCAAATGGGTTTAATGTCGCAGAAGTAAAATGTGCAAACACAGTTCGTGCATATACTCTTAGGACATTATCTCAAAGTTTATTTAATCGAGTAAGCAACATCTGTTTTATAGAATGTGTAATTATAATACATCGATGATAAGTTTTAATAATAATATAAAATCGCTATAATAATTTTAATATGAAATTGTTATTATTTAAGGAAAATCAATTAAATAATGCAAAAGACAGAGCATGTTTGGCTTTACAAATAGTACAACACTTGAGTTCACTAGAAGTTACAAAAGGAAATGAAACAGATGGTAGTGGTGATAGTGATAGTGCCATGAAAAATACTGTTGATTTCATTAGAGAATTTGTTCAGCCAGTAGAAATGGAAGAACAAGAATATGCAGGTATATAAAATAAATTAAAATTTAAATGTTTAAATATTGATTAGAAAAAATTCTATTATATAGTATTATGTATTTCAGAATTAAAAATAGTATTTGAACGTCAAAATACTTTAAGACCTATTTTTGGGGCCCTATTCCGTGTGAATCGTCGAGAACGGCAACATGCTAGTCCTTTACGTCGATTGCTCGCCGAAGCAGGCATAGAATATTCTCAATTACAAGTTTGTATAATTCAAATAAAATATTAATATCTATAGAATCGTATTTTGAAAACTAATAAAACTAATAAAATTACTGATTTAACTTGTGTTACAGGAAGCGTGGAATAATGGAAAGAAAGAAGGTTTAGAAAAATTAATTAAAGAAAAATTAACTTCGACTGAAGAAAAGAAAATCGAAGATTTATTGATCGTCCTTGAAGATCATTTCGATCCTAATAAGAAACCCAAATTAAGAATATCAAGAGAAAAGAATCAGATGAAGATGGAAAACTCTATGATTAATGAGGATAAAGAAAATAATAACAAATGTGATTCAAGTATCGGAAGTCCGGATACCACTACTCCTAATTCACCGCTTAAAATTAAATCCGAATCTTCTGAGAGTAGTACAATTATAGCAGAGGAATAAGAACTAAACAGTTCATTTCTTTTCTTCAGTGCCTTTTAACTAATTATAAGATCAATATTGTTATCAGTAACTGAGTTTATAACCATTCCGTTCATTCTTATCATAACGTTATTCTAGTGTGATAAAGTATGAGTGTTATTTGTTGCAGTATTGTATTTAAGTTTTTATTTTCGTTATAACAGAGTATATATTGTATCCTTGAAGGATATGAAACTCGACTTATTGCTAGTTAACAAAAACATGTACAAATAACACATTAATTATTTTTTTAGTTTATGATAAAGGAATATTTAATGTTCGTTTTTTTAACGGTTAATTTTATGCTCATTGATTTTTATTTAATCGGATTAACGTTTAACGTTGTAACAAGTGATTGTTTAGAGACTGTCGATATAGAAATATATTCGGACGCTAAAGATTTTTTGTTTTTCATCATTCTGAGATTACCATAAAATATTCTTTTTTTTTTACTTAATGTTAGTAAGATTTACGTATAGAGTACAGATAGTAATATTTGAAGAAAGATATAATATATTTTTGTACGCCAAAAGTTTAATAAAATGAATCATGCACCATGATGTTGCATTTAAAAGTTAAATTTTGTTGTACTAAACAATTAAATAAAAACTTTGAATTACAACTTCTTATTTCGATCGTTAACACAAACTTACGGTATTTTATTTTTACTCGTCTCTTTTTTCATCTCCTTCTTTTTTATGAGTACTACAAAGTCTTAATTTACAAATAATTAAACGTATCACGCAATATCGTTCTATGTTCCGAAACGACGGTAACGGCATGTTTAAAGGAAAAACAAGAAAAGACTCCAGCGTGACTTCTCTCTGTTATAAAGCGCATCTCGAATCGGTGCAACCATCGAGATAAAGTCAGAAATAAATTAAATATATGAATGCCTATGCAGTGGAGCGTTGTATCCGCTTATGGGGTTCCATAAAGCATGCCAAACGCCTCGAAGCGTAAACAAGCCGGTGCACCGCGAAAAAATTAGAGAAATATTTACTTGCTAAGAAAGGTATCGACGTAAATCCCTTTAGTACTAGGCAAGACTTAACTGTTCGATAAAACTTTACGAAACGTACTTGTCACATTCATCAGAGATTTCTAGTTAACCGACAGAACACGTAATACAAAGGATATTTCTTATAATTTTATTTCGATCCACTGAACTATGACATAGCATATCAAAGTTTTATCTTAGAATCAATTATCTCTCCATCATTAGCTCTACATAAAAAATTTCTAACTTACAAATGGTATTGATATATGATTAATTAAAATTTAAATGAATGCAGAAGATGACAACAGTATTTAAAAAAACATGGGTCTACCAATATTTCAATAACTATCTGCGTGTATTTTTAGCTATCGGACACTCAACTTGGCCTTATTAATTTCTTTTCATGGACGACGAACCATAAAGCACAAAATACACTTACTGCATCGCCATTACTGTAACAGGCAGCGAAAAGGAAATTGCTGTTACTGGAAGGCTCGTTAATTGAGCGCCTGTAACCGTACGAAAGTATAGCGATAATAAATAATCTGGTGATAGTGGTGTTTGTTAAATCTTTTGTTGTACAAGATCGGAATGTTAATGAGATAAGAGATCAAGAAATAAATTGGATTGCATGATATAATAAATATCAATGATCAGTATTAATAAACGTGGAATGCTAGTTTTTGGTGTTTTCGATACATTAATTTTGCTTTACAATAATTTTGCAATATCTATCATAAATCAATATACGTAGCTAAAAATATAGGAGAGATATTTGATGTAAATAGCATATTTTAATATATTATACGACGTTTATTTGACATTTGCTTCATGTGTTAAACACATGAAACACGCGTTGAAATTGAAATGAGAAAATAAAGTTTTTTAGAGAAATTTCTTCTTCCACGTACATTTTAAAATAAACAGAAAAGGAGATATTTTCATTAAAAATTCCAATATTAAGTTCCATAAATATTTTCACAAATTACGATTAAAATCGCTTAACTAGTGAACAATTTTATATCTCGCGTTTAAATTTTTACTCTGCGGTAAAAAGAATGTATAAGATAATTATAAAAATATTAAATTTAATTTACGTAAAGTAATATGTAATAGTGCTCGAAGAATATTTGTGTTGCTCAGTAATTCTTCGAAGAGTGTTCACTAACGTGATACACAAATATTTTTTACAGTTTTATAGAACCATTAGTTTTCATTTTTAGCGAGTCTCGAATTTCTGCAACAGCGGAATTCTCTACTTCCGAATACCTACTGTTCATCCAGCTCGAGTTTAAGATTCATAGAACATAATTGCGTATACAATAGCGAGGAAAGCATGAAAAACGATTATAATAATAACTTAACAAGTGTCGGTGATTATTTTCCCTTCTTACTTCTATATAAAGCTCAAATCATATTGTAATATGCTATAATTGAGCATAACCATTAAAACATCTATCTTTCTTTCAGATTTAAGTGTTTTATTGCTTCTTTAAATTAATGAAATCTTTGCATGCCTACGTTAAAAAAGTTACACTCAGTTTTGCCTAATTATTTAATTAGAATTTACGGTTGCTCTATCCATCGTAGGAAAAAGACCAATCTTTCTTTCAAATTATTTGTATGTAAGTCGGTTTGGTAAAACCGTTATCTAATAATTTGAAAAATGCTGGAGAACGCTCGTGAATGTACAGTTTCAGTTTTCATCGTCAACACTTTCGTAATATGCAACTAACGGATACATTTTCCGTCTTGAAGCGTAACAAACGATAACGGTGAACGATTATTACTAAAACCTTTAGCGAGTGAGGCCGCGTAACAAATGTAATTACAAAGAATACGCGCGTGCCACCGTTGAAACGGATCCCTCGTTAAGGGAGCGTGCTACGGAGAATAGAGGGACGAGAACGATTCGATTTTCATTAAAAAGCAATCGTTTCGTGGCATACGTACGGTCGTTGCCGATGATTCACTACGAGGTCTGGGCAGACAGAAAACAACGGGAGAGCAATTTTCCCGAGAATCTCGGTGCGTTCGAAACGCGTGACATAGCACTGTGCTCTATTAGTCTCAGTCAGTCAGTGACAGGTACAGTAAACCGGCACGAAAATGACGACCAACACGACGTCATTCTCACTTTTTACGCAGGCATCTGACACAGCTGATGAAAGACACGATCCTCGATGAAAAATAAAATACTGTAACAAAACTAGAAACTTTTCATTTTTTTTTCTTTTCCTTTTTTTCTTTTTTTTTTTTTTTTTTTTTTGACATTTCATCAAAATTTATATTCGACTGTGTAGTAAGTTTATTGGTATTTCTTCGAAAGAGCATCGGAGATCATTACTTTTATATCAGATGTATTTACAATCACCGCGCATTATTTTGTTCCATTATCCTTCGCAAATGAATTAAGTAAATGAAATTAAAAATATTTTGAACGTTTGTAAAATATATCGAATTTTTCTTTACTGAAAATATTGCCACAAGAAATTATATTTCAGCATTCCGATTTGATTAAAGATTTTTGGTATTTTTAATGTAAATCATCTTTTATGTATTCTTCTTTAACAGTGTTCCAACATGTTTGATCGAATACTGGCATTGACCCAAAATCAACGCACCGGAAAAGTCAGCAACCGGCTAAGCAATTCGTCTTTTATGCATGTCGGAATCACGTAATGTCTCGCGATTCCGCCAGTTTACTGAGGCTTCCTAGACTGGAATGCCGCCGCGAGTAAAAGAAACCGAAATGAAATTTTGATTCGTAATAAAAATGCTTCACGCATAATGAACATTTCTATTCTTCGTTAGCGATTGCATCCTCTTCCGATAGAATCAAACGTGGAATATACATGAAATATAAACTCACCATTGGAGATAATCACCTCGATTTCTTTTATACAAATCTCCTCTATCTATGTATCATCCTTCCGTTACCTGAAAAATAAAAATGAAATGTCAGAGAGAAGGGAGAGAGAGAGAGAGAGAGAGAGAGAGATTTACTCCTTTCAATTTTTGATCCATACTTCCGTTTAAAAAAGTAGCAAAGAAATAAGATAAGAAATCTTGCAAGGGATTCTATATAAAAGTAGACAAGTAAATCTTTAAGGATTCCACGTAGAGATTGTTTCGATTAGAATGTAAGGGTTATCGTACCTCTTTATGCCATATTTTAGAAAAAGTAAACTGAAACATTGTCTCGAATTCTACTCCACTTCTTTCATCTTCGTATATCCGATTGTTCATAAATTATCCAAAAGAATTCAATTAAACTCAAACATTAAGATCGAATCTACAGGGCGATTAAGTCTTCTTTGAACTAAATTTCTAAAAAAGGAAACAGAAAAGAATAAAATTAAATGCGGAAGAAAATGGGGCGAATGCTATCCCGAAGGAAGCTCGGAAAGGAGACGCGGTGTCCGTTCGAGGCCGTCACTGCTCGCGAGGAAGACGCGGTAAGGATGGTTGTTAGCGGAGGCAGCAAGCATGCATTAACAGTACTCTGGATGGGCCGGTGGTTCTCTGGTTCCTTGATTTCCGTTCCTCCCCTCCAGGAGACAGTACCCGTTGGAGGAACATCTACCACGGAGGGAGAATTCTTGCGTGGTACACGCGCCTCAGTTCATCGGGAATCTTCGTCAAAATTGCATCCCTCTCTGTGCAATTCCTTCTATCAGGAAGTGTGTTTCTCGCGTGTTTTGCGTTCACGATTAAAGAAACAAGGATAAGGAAGGGAGACACTTCGGCTGGATCATGTGGATCGTCCTGATCGCTGGATTTTGCACGGTGGGTGTCAAACTTCGGTTTTTACCTTTTTATGTAAATCTTGCGAAAGGGTTCACACGAAGCTCGAAACTCCGGTGAATTTCCACTTTAAAATTATCGATCTCACGCCTGACACTTGTCGTTGATTACGTAGGGAGAATTATTTGAAATCACATTCCAAAGGGAATGAATTCTATGATAATATAATAACTCGACTTTTCAACCCATTTTCCTCTTGTTCTTTCGTTTCACTTCTTACAACTTTGTCGAGCTTTTAGATGAAGGATTTATGGAATTCTGTCTTTCTTTTTTTTTATGTGTTTCTACGTCTTGATAAATTTATAGGAAAACTTGCAAATTCTCTGTAGGGCTGGGGTGATAATGATGTTTTCATCTCGTAGCGGAGATATAAAATTTTATTTGCATAAGAAGACCGCGGGTATAATCCTTGGAAGGCGTTTCATGTCGAAATGTTAACTCGGATCTTTTTAACGCGTTCGGTGCGAGCTGTATTCTATCAAACTTTTTCAATTCCGACTGTTCTTTTAAATTACTGGTTTAGAAGTCACAGATAACTGAATCGAAATCTGAAAATTACGTCCATGCAAACGATTTGAATACATAAAAATAGAATTTATCGAGTTACATTAGAAATATCTCTTTAATTTAGTCACGTATCGCTTTGAATATATATTTTTAGTATGACAGTCTATTTATATTAACACGTATCTTGTATATTCAGAATTCAATTAAAACAGTGTAAAAGACATTATATATAATATAACAAACTATAATTTATGACGTGCAATAAATTAATCGCAGGAGTATAAAATATAAATAGACCAGTATACCAACATTATGTATATCGATACAAGAGAATATAATGAATAAACTATCCGATAATCAGATATAAATCTTTTCAAATCAGATTTCGTTAATTTATACCATTCCAACGCTCGATTGTTAGTGAATTCAATATTTCTTCATCAACAGGCTATTCAGGAAGTTGTTAACTTGTATGGCATCCCATATGCGGAGACAAATCCATGTCATCCTGCCAAAAGCGTCAGTGAGAAATAAGGAATTTACGGCGCCATAAAAGAGACGGGTGCGGTACTTTCGTAAAAAAGAATAAAACGAAAAAATGTACGTGTGTATAGTTATCTAGGAAACAATCTCGAGGGAACCAGGCGCACACGAGAGCCCGTTTCACGTAACAGATTCGGCTGTTTGTCTCTTCCCGTTAACCTTCCGCGCATCAATCGAATCGGAGCGTACCGCGCACACGCGCATGTAACACTTTACGTAAATTCTTCCACGCGTGTATTATTCACCACTGCTCTGTTAATTTGCCTTTAATTTAACGACACGGTACCTACAACATACCTACAACAAATTTAACAATTACATCTGAAATATAACATTTATTAATCGAATTAATTTATCGATATCGATGAAATCTAATTATGTATCTTTATGTAATTTTTGTAATTATGTAATTTTTTGCCAGTACAAGGAAAGAAATAGAATGCGAATAGAGATTTGTAACATTTATAAAAGAAATAACGGCAAATACATTATCTTGGAAATTTTATGTATTTTTCTCTATTGTATGCATTCTACCATATTCTATTTTTGCAATTCTTTATTTTTCCATTTTTTGAAATTTCGTATAAATGCACAGAAATCCGTAATCTACTGATCACAATTTTTTCAAATTCAAGTCATTTTCATTCGTATCACACTTTACCCGTAAGCCCCTGAAATATGAAAAAATTGAGAAGGCGATACGTATACGACTGTGGAAAGTACTTTACAGTATGATAAAAAAGTGAAGTGTTACGTTCCAATTTCGATAAGCGACGATTTATACGAAATAAACAGAAACGCAGCGATACAGCGTTCCTATTACCGCCGTCGAGTTTGCCATTATTATTACGGCTACAATCGGTAGTATTATTATTCGCAGTTTCAATTGAATTTCGTGATACAGAGAACAGGATCGCGTTCGTTCATCGAACAAGACCCGACCGGTGTCGGACGATCGATCGAAAAAACATTAACGTTTCGATAAAAGTCCTATCGACCGGCAGCAATCCATAGTTTGGCATTCAATCTGAAACAAGGCTTGATCAAACTTCTATTAACTCCACAAATTGGATACCTCGACTGTCACGACCATGCAGTAACTGGGGTCCGCTTATTTTTCCCTTCCAACCGGTCGGTTTCTTCTTTAATGCGAATAGTTTCCGTTTAACGATTCGGAAATCATCGTCGGACGTTCCAATTCCATCGAAAACTTTGTGTTTCAGCGTCGTTTGCTTCACCCGTGTCCGATTAAAGTGCTGTTACAATAACAGTTTCGACGCACGCCATATCGGCCAAGTAATGGCTCAATGCTTATTAACTCTTTAACCGTATCGATTTCTAAATTAGTAACTTCTTTCGGACATGGATTTAAAATTTCGTTAAACGATCGGATCTTTTCGTTTTTGTCTGCACAGAAGTTTGCACTATCTTTTACTCCTTAAACGAAACAAACTTTTGAGTATAATTTTTCTGAGATATAAGAACGTTATACCTAATTTTGACCTCCATTTTGAAGTATAATTAATTACAGTTTCGATGCTATAAAATATTATAATGTATAAAATATTTACCTACTTGAGGAAATCATTATTTCTTTTGGAATTCCAATATGTTTCAAACTTTCGTAGTAGAATTATGTTAAGTAGAATTATGTACATGAGTAGTAGACAGTAGGATCCTACTTCTCATTATTTTTACTTAATTCTACTTATACCTGAAGAAACGATTTGGATAACTGGACATCTTATAACAGGAGATCGCTGATTTTCTTCACTATCTATAATTTGTCACTGAAATAACCGGAGAGCATGTTCGAATAACTGTATTCGAACGTATGTTACCCATTCTTTTGCTTATTAACGTACGCAAAATTGTAAGCGTTCGTATAATTGGAATAAGATTCACCAATAGTTCGATGTACAATAACTTACCAATCAGTAACATTAGATTCCATTGCACATTACAGTTACAAGCTAAATGACTAATATTATTAGTGTGTTAACTAACTACATAGATCCTACCAGTTCCTTTGCTTATATAAGTACATAAGAAAGCTATCAATAATATGATAGATATAATATTGACACATACATCAATATAAATGTGCCTCTAGATCTTACAGAACACAGAAATAATATATTTCATATTATAATAATAAGTCTGGTATCGACGTATTTTTATTTCTTTCGAGTATCATAAAACGGTTTAGATAAATGAGACTAAGTAATTTTCTATATTAAAACACTTACGCAACAAGTTCAGTATCTTGTTTCTTCCAGCCAATGGATAAAAAACACAATGTCTGTGACAACATCAAAGTCGATTATCTCCGTAGTGTTTACATCCATGTGACATCTTAATTGCTAATTAAGGTAACTACGCGAAAAATCTATGAATTATTTATAATTCTATGTAGTTTTAATATCCTGCTATTTAATATACATGCAATTGATACAGATGATCCAAGGTAATTTATTAGCCCGTCTTGAAATCGTTAATTACGCGGCTGCATTTGGATCACGTTTTTCCAATTTCGCCGCAAATTTTTCGTAAATCCGCTCGTTTCATACCGTCGTCCATTCAAGATTATTGATGAAAAATCAGTGAACCTGAAATAATTAATGATACGACATAGTAAATCGGTGTATTTCGGTTAAATCCGATGAGATTTTGTTTAAATTAATCGCTCTTCAAGTACGTTGACTCAATTACCCTCGCTCATACCTGCCCTCAATTATACTCATTTTTTCGCGTTTAATACGAAGATTAATAAAAGCGGGAAACAAGAGTGAATTTCTATAATATTTTTGCAGTCCATTGATAATTATTATATTCAGTATTTAATGAATATAAACCGCGCACATTAAGCGTTTACTGTATGAACATTGATTTTGATACATTAACTTTTATGATTATTGAATATATTCAGTTTACCAATAAAAATTCATCGAACGATCAACATCTTTAATCAGCGATAAGTCATTTTGATTTGAAATAAGTAGTTTTTAAGTACTTTCGTAATAAGTTTTTGTCTCTCATATTACTAGATTCAGTATCTAATTATCAAAATGTTTTAAATATTTTTATTAAAATTACGTAATAGTATTAATTGAATGTTGCTTGTTACTATAACGGAATATTAAATAATGGTGGATCATGTAAATGAAATTGTTGATTATACCTTCTACCTTCTACCGGCAAATTATTTCCCTATTCCTCAATTATGTTAATACTAGTGTGAGTTCAATGATTCTTTGGTAATTATAAAAGACAAAAGATTTGTGTATCTGAAATTTCCCCTTCCTGGATAATAATTAATAAATAACTATAAATTTTAACATAAAACAATTCTCTACCAAGATTCCATGCTTTTAATCGTATTCGTAAAAATATGATCTTGCATAAATACTCGCTAAATTAGCATATTAATAAGACATCTAGAGAGTCGACAGGGTACACCCTTTTATCGATCAGCTTATCAATCGTATCGCGGAAATCAAGCAATCCTGAAAGCTGGGTTGACCTACCTCGAAGAAATAACCATGACCTGTACTACGATTATACGCCTGGCTGACCGTACGATGAACAACCAGTATGGTACGCATACATATAAAGAATAACTTAGGCGGGCACCAGAGCGTTTCTCTACACCGTTACTCGTATTGAAGTCTTTTCTCTCCGCGTGTTGGTCACCTTGTTTCGTATCGAAGTTTCATACCGCGCTAGATATCGGCGGAAATGGTAAAAAGGCGCCTTGGGCTCGATATCGAGGAAAAAGTCCAAGGCGACCCACGTTAATTAAAGAAATTACTTTATCTATAGTCGCGAGAGGTCACTCAACGCTATCGTCCAGATGTTCAGACGAAAAAACGGCCGTCTCGAGGACAGTGACACGGCTGAACAGGTGTTATTTCACGGTGAAATAGTTCAAAAGTTTGTTAGTAAAGTATGTTAATGGTTAATGCACTCCTGTTACCGCAAAACGTTCGCTCAACTATGAAATTCTTCGTTGCCATGCCCGCATTGTATTTTGTATCATTAACACCGAGGTTACGGCATTCTTTCACCTCTTTTTATCTTGCTCCTCTCTGTCGCTGAATCTCATCTTTAATTACGATCAAACGTAGCGTAAACTCGTGCTGACGGTGTACGTGTGTACACTATCGCTCAAAAGTATTCAGATACTTGATCTTTATTATTCATAGGATGTACTTTAATTACAAAAGTGCATGTTGTAAAGCTACGCTATGGATATTTTGACGCATTAAATAATAAATAAATAAATAATAATAAATAAATGATGAATTAAATCGTCCGAAGTGACCCAATGCTTTTGAGCGGTAGTGGCAGGTATTTATGTACGTTGTACATCGTTTATAAGATCTTGTTATGGAAATATACGCGATAGATAACGGCATCAGCGGAAACTGGCGTAAGAGATAATTAAAAGTGTGATTGAATTTCCATAGATAGTTTTATCTCTAAGTGTCCATGAATATTATATTTCAAGGCAATTGGAAAAGAAAAAACTATATGCAAGAAGGAAATGAATTACATACCAGGAGGTCACGAATGTCGTTCGAGCAAACCTGTGTAGATGAATGACTGTCGTATTGTTTCAGGTTGCCGCCACCGTTGCCCAGGATTACGAGGTCTCTGACATTCAGTGCAGCGGCGCAGGATCAGCAGCCGATCTCCTGACAGCGAAGATCAAAAGACCAGTTGGCTTCAGAGGGGCGCCGCTCTTTGCCGACGACAGATCCGCCAATCCGCTTACCGACATTCACTGCCAGATCAGGCCAGATCCCAATGATCCTCAGGAAGATAACTATTTCCTGAAGGTGACTGACTTCTCGAAATGCGGCATCCTGAAGAGAAACGTGAGTCATCGATCGAAATTTTGCTTCCTGCGCTCGTTGATTGTCCGCGTCCGCGTTCTGTTACGCGCGTCGATAAACCGAAACCGATCAACTAATAAATGCTTTCGTATTACCAACTTGTCACGTAACTGATCGCAAAATTCGATTATCAATCGCTTCTTGCTCAGATCAGATGATCGATGAACATACGCGACATTTACGATCGTCTTGTATATATATCTAGGGAAGATTTTTATATATTTCTAACGAAACGTAACTACAGTATAGCAATATAAATATCGTACATTGCAAACTACTCTGACATATCGTATGAATTTATATAATGCGATTGTATATTATCGTAATTGTTAAAAAATGAGTATTCAAAATATTTAAATCTAGCGCTTGAAAGAATCTTGAAATTTATCGTTGACATTACATATAGATATGAGCTGTTAGTTATCTAACTCGCTAAGGACCAAATAATGAAGTACATAAATAATTAAATAAAAAATACATAAAAGCTAGGAAAGAGATACGATGAACAAAATTTTATTGTCATTAGGGTTTCATTCACCTGCGAGTATGGTTTCCGGCATTTCCCGGTGTCGTTATGCTAGCCGATCAAGAATTGATCTTAATGTGCCGACCACCTGAGCCCACGTTACTCCGTCACAAAGCTGCCGGTTTCGCTGGAACCTTGTAAGTTGTTGTTCCACATTGACAAGATCGTGTTTTATCTAATAACTCCTATGGAAACAGACATGAATTGCAAAGACACTCGAATAAATATTTACTTTGTTTAAAGTTATTTATGGTATTGGTGATAATTCTGATCGTTTAATTATCTAGATCAACGACGAAAGTATACATGTATGTACATATGTATAATAAAACATTCAACAGTTCATTCTATAAAAAAAAATAAGCATATACAAAAATTTTCATGTTGGCACCGTATTGCGGAAGATGTTTGAAACATGTCGTGTACAAATTTTGTTTTCTAAATTTTGAAATTCTAATCTCTTTCAGTCCTCACGGGGCAAGAGTATCTGGGGTGGTCGAAGAAACACCTGGACGACTAGAGTACGAGGTAGCCCTTTACCGCGAAGCTACGGGCAACGTATCGGACGCATCGGGGTCGCAGACTGTCGATCAAGCGGTTCCCATTGGTACAAAGCTTCAGTTAAGAGCTCGAATCAGTGCAGACAGTGCATGGGGTTACATTAAACTGTTGGAAGTAACCGTTAGTCCCGATCCCGATCAGCCTCACGCTCCAGGAAGTGTCGTGTTGGTGAAGGACGGCTGTAGAAATCGAGATTTCGCGTCAATAATTCCTCATCAACCAGCCCGTTATCGAGAGAGAAAGAACGAAGTTTTCCTCGATTTCGAAGCCTTTCTCCTCAGTTCCATGAGAGAACGTTCCACGCTGTGGATCCACTCGCAGATCAAGGCTTGCATGGAACCTCAGGACTGCCAACCGGTAAGGACATAATTTACGGTCCAATTTAACTTGTGGTTGACGACTGAATGAGTGGCTATTCACCTGTTCAGCTTTGTAATTCGCTGTCTGACACAACAAATACATTCGTCCTTTAGAGGGCTCGTGCTTAGGAGTCTGCGGTTTTCCAAATGATTGTTTGGGCACGTTTTTCGTAAATGCGAACGGTTCAAACATAAAAACGAGATTGACGTACTAAAATGATAAAGAAAGAATCTAAATTCATAATGGATTTGTAATTAATTCGATTGATATGTCAAATTTATACTTTTATTTTCTTAAATTACAAATTGTTAATTATTTAAAAATCTCTTTGTGATCAAGTGACAGTACAAGTGTCAATATCTAGTAACAGAAGATGGCAAAATTAATATTTTAAACGATCATAATTCAAAAGTGTTTCTTCTATTTACAGAAATCGTAAGAATAAATAATATATAACAACCTATTTACAGGATTTTTGTCTCGATCTTTTTGAACCATCAGGACACGGAAAAAAGAAAAAACGATCTATCGTAGAAGATACGAACGAATATTTTCCTAAAGTCGACCGCTTGATAAAGGAATACAACGATTCGATACCTTATACGAAATTTAAGGAAAATATCGAATACACAGTGATGATGCCTGATGGTGAGTTAAAAAAAATTCCATTCTTTAAACTCGTTAATACTAAAATAGTAATTGCTATTTTCAAATATTTAAAACATATTTTTATTGTAATTATTGAAGTATGTAACTTTAATAAAATGAATCTTATTGAAAAATTCATTACCTACGTATTTTGTGATTTCTAGATATATATCAGAAAGTGACTGCTGGACTTGAAAACAGTTGCGGTAGTTTCCTTTACGTTGCAACAGGACTTGGTGCACTTCTGGTTTTATCCGCTTTTATCATGTGCTATCTTGCAACAAGACTTCACAATTTGTCGTCAACTATACCACAAAATAAATCGATCGACGAACTAGTACGAGATCGTGCTAGAAAATATTCTGAACAAACACCAGGCTACACCGGCCGATCTACGGTACAATAGCAAAATGCAAATATTATATTACATATGTACTTTATTATGCTCAATCAAAATGAAACGGTAGTTTTCGTGAAATGAAATAAGAAACCAAATTAACAGAACGACTTATGGTACGGATATAAACAAAATATCATACAAAAATAACTAAATTGTATTATAACGTAATATTTTTTTTAATATCTGTGAGCGTTAAGAGATTATATACTAAACTAAAAACACAGAGTTTAAAAAATATATAAAACTAATATATTAAATTAATATACTTAATGTATATTATTTAAGGTAGATAAGATAGATAAAATTTGATAAGACTTGATAGAATTACTGCAAAGATACGGATATGTTATATATTATTACATATTTGTGTATAACATAAAAAAACAAATGTAATTTACGAACTTTAGCAAATATTAAATTCTTCACTATTGCTCTTCGTAACTGATCATTCACTTTTGCACGTTTTATACAACAAATTGCACGAAAAATTTATTTTATTTCATTTCTCACATTAAATACTTATTACATAATTGCAAATCTACTTCTCCGCTATTTCAACATTTTGTTAAACGTGCAGTGCTATTACGTGACCTGAAACAGTGCGTATATAATCTTTAATAGTAAGTAATCCTAAATGAGCTGTATTAATTTATTCATTGTAGAATAATTTACTCATATCCGTCACGGTTGAATATAATTATAATGTATTTTCTTTTGAGGGTGATTGTATACGTTTGACTCAATGTACATACATACAGTAGTAGAATACTATTTGTTGTTTATAAACAAAATGTTATCATTTAAAGATTCTAACCATAAATTTCTTAATCGATCGAATAAACGAATAGGTATAGAAATATTACAAAATATTTACTGTATTAATATGATCGCATATAAGTTATTTATTGCAAAATAAAACATCACTACATTTTTATGCATGTCACACTTTTAGGAATATTAAATTATTAATAGAAATTAAATTGATCGCTCCATTTCGCAATATTTTATAGCATGTCATTCTATTACATGTTTATGAATATAACATAGTGAGGGATTGGTAAAGCTGTGCAATAGCGCGTATATAAATTAGGATACAAGGGCGGACTAGGACTTAAATTTTTATTGTAGAAATAAAAAAATGGGACCTCTTGTGTTCTTATCTAATACGCATTCACATTCGTACAGTAAATATGTGTGTGTAACTCAATTAGCGAGCGGCGTCAATTGCTTGTCTGATTAAACAAGAACAGTAAGGTCCTATACAGAGTTCTCTTTCAATTCCCACATCGCATCCACTTACACGCTAACATACGACTCGCGTACTCTATATCTGGGAGATTACAATTCTACATAGAACGGATCCAAGTCCGTAAAACCTCTAAACCCTACTGCCTCACCGGGAATTTTCCCAAACCCCCCAATAGCCAGTCCGCTCCTGTAGATACAATTTATAACAATCAACTTCACTTAAATAAAGTAAAGCATATAAGAAAAAAATTCTACATCAAATAGATTTCGGTCTACAGATAATAAGAGCGTAATAAGAGCAAAATAAAAACGTAGAACAGATTGCCTACTTTGTATCACGATCAAAATGTATCTTTGGTTAATATTTAGTTTCAAGTAAAAATAATGTAACATGATTATGTTACAAAATGTGGCACTTACGATTTATTTTACAATTTTAACATTTGTTTATAAATGTACATTTTCCTTGTACAATGCATTGTTAATTCGTATTAATTAAATACACATGTATTTGATAATAACGATTACAAATATTATTTCTTGTATACACAAGAAATCTACAAATACTGCACAATTAAATATCGTAAAAAAAATATCGATTGCAAATGCACAAAATTACAGTACATTTCATAAAACAATAATACTATAATAAACAATTTATTTAAATAATTATGTTACTATTATCTTTAATTAATATAATATTGTGTGTTTATGTGCTATGAAGAATATATATAGTTATCTTTCCTTCCAAATAATTATGCAAAATTATTATAGTCATACTACAACTATATTCTAAGTTATAAGAAAAAATATTTAATGTAAAAACAGATTTAAAAATAATCATAACATTCCACAAATCAATCGTTTAAGAGTTAATAAGATAGATTTAACAATTTACACTTATAAATTTATTTACTATTTCCACTTTATGTGCTATACAAAAAGAATCCAATTATAAACTAGATTTAACTAAGTGACTATGAAATTAAAAATATACATGTTTTGGTTGTAAAATGTTTATAAAATCATTTGCTTAAATTTTTAATTTCATATAGATTAATTATAGTAATAAAATAGTGCATGTATTGTCAAAAAAATAAACAATACCTCAAATATGATGATAAAATCTCTGTAAAAAAATACATAAAATATATAAGTAAAATCTAACATTGTAAAAGTTTCATTTTTGTATAATATTCACATCATGATACATAATCAAAAGCTTATTAATAATATCCTAGTACCAAGTTTTAATACCAGATTTATATATGTGTGTGCATATTTAGACTTAGCATATAACATAAAATAAGTTTCTCTAAACCTTCCTAATTAGAAATATTTAAGTTTACAAATATTCACAATTTTTTGCATACCTTTATCGTTGTATTTGTTTTTGTCGTTGAGTTGTTGGAAAAAAAAATTGTCTATAATATGTTAATACCTTAAATATTTAGCATGGTTATAAATATTTAAACCATACATATTTTCAAATAGAATTAAATAATTTAAATATTAGTGTGATATATTTACAAATATGTTCCATAAAATATAATTATTACACACTTTGAGTGTATAGAATAAATTATTCAGTCCTTTCTTTTTTCTGAGACTTTATAAAGGCTTCGTAAGCTGCTTGTTCTTTTTTTTCCTTCTTTAAATTCCTATTTTCAAATTCCAATCTGCAATTAAGCACTATATCAAAACATCGTGAGTCTGTCTTAAAATGTTGGGATATGCAAATATGTTTTACAATCTTAATTATGATAAAATAAATAAATTATAAATTTCATTGTAAAGAATACACACTTACACAAACTACACGTAAATAGAAATATAAGATGAATCCATGAAGTGTTTGATAGCATAAACTTGCATATCCCATTATAAAAGCATGAATAGATGAATGATATAAAATTTCAAAATAAAGTAAGGAAAAAGATGCTGATTTCAAGCTGAATGAGGAATGGCAAAATGCAAAATGGCAAGATTCAACATATCAACAGTTGTTCAAGTTCTTAATTATTATATGTAGTTCATATGACCTAGGAAGACAAAATACTGCATACAGTACATCTTTTTGGTGGAATTATTTAGTAATAATAATCTTGAGTAATCTTGAATAATATTGAGTATCGACTATATTTATATTATAAAAAAAATATTATATGAAATAAAAATATTTCTATATCTTTTATTTAATGAAGTATGATAATTTCAAATGCTCATTAAAGTTGCACAATCATTATTAGATGTATTTAATATTTTTCAATTGAGTGATAATTTTAAAAAACACATTTAAGTTTAATATAAATGTAAATATTCTGTAATATTAAAATATAATATTAAAATTAAAAATTATTTTCAACATTTATTATTACTTATTTTCATTTGTTCTAAAATAGCACAATTAACTTCAAAATTTTATTTTTGTTTAGTTTTAATCTTGTATCTTAAAGTAACCATGTGTTAATATTTAATGTATTAGGTTTACGCACATTATATGTAATTTTAATTTGGAATCTAACAGTAATCTTTGTAATAATTTATCAATTATTTTTAGTCATTCATTCACTTATAGCAGTTAAATCTTATACAATTTAAAAATAACGTACCTGTGAAGAATTATGCGTTCAACAATTTTCTCTGTAGTCATGTCATTACCACTATCCAATAATTTAAATTTATTCTGTCTTTTAGGTTCAGTATATGGATCTGAACCATCCTCAGAAGGCATGATAGGAGTCTGACCATGACAAACAATAGCTACATCAAAATGTTCCATAAGATCTTTAGTAACTTCATATGGAGCCCCAATTACTACTTCATTAACATACTAAATCAAATAATAGACTTTAAATATACTGTAGCTCGACTGGTATTTTATAAAATATTTGAAATAATATTTTATTTCTTACTTTGCATGCCAGCACACTAAGTACTCTTTCATGAAGATTCATAATTGGATGATTACCATATTTGTATCTATTAACCACTGGATCTGTATGAAGTCCAACTATAAGATAATCACCTTCTTTTTTTGCAACTTCTAGGAAATCTAAATGACCAACATGAAAAAGATCAAATGCTCCTGCTACATAAACTATTTTATCTCCAGGTTGTGGACTTTTCCCATCACTGAATTGGATAATTTTTTGTGTAGTAGGTAAGAATTGTGAACAACCTGTCCATGGACTTCGAGCTGTTCTATCTTGACCCATGCTTTTACTAGGTTCTCTATCAACACTATATTCACTATCTCCTTGTTTAAAATGTTGCCGTGTCATTAACAGCATTCGGCCTACTAGATCAGTTGTTGATACGCCAGCTGTTCTTTGAACTTCCCTGTAATAATTATATTTGCTTATATTTTATTTATTCCTAACTTTTATTATTATTAATATAACTCTCTTATATTAATTTATTTTATATATACCTATAACGACCTGCTGCTTTGACCAAATGATACGTGTCTACACCATCTGCTGTCATAGTGATATCATCACCATGAACACAAAAATCACAATTGTATTTGTCTAATGTTTCTAAAGTCGTAACATAAGGTGCTCCTTCAACTACCTCATCTACCCACTTGATACCACGAACCATTTTGTACCTAATATAAATATATTTAATTACAGAACAACCATAAATTAATTTGCTTTAATGCTAAAAGTATAATAATTTGCTTGTGATATTACTTGCACAATATTAATTATTTTTTATATATTTATACATAATTAACAAAAAATGCTATAAAAGTTATTTAAAATTCAAAGTAATTCAATTGTTTTATTTGAATAAAGACATACCTTTCTTGTTCCATAAATACTGGTGGTCCCTTATGCTTAGTAATTTCTTCATCTGTATGTACACCCACAACTAGATAATCACCTAATGCCTTCGCTTGACGCAAAGAATTCGCGTGGCCAAAATGCACCATGTCATAGCTGTGTTGAAAAAATAATCATTTGAGAAAGATATCTGTACATTTATAACGAAATGTACAGGTGAAAAGTTTAAATGTATTTGTTTGATAGCGGAATTCGCATAGTTTAATACAATAAAAGTTTTATAAATTGTCTCATACATAATACGTTAAAACGTAAAAAAGAATGAAAACGGCAATTATAACAGTGTCACAGATATGAACTACTCAAAATTATCACTGTAATTTCTGTTATACGTATAATTTTCTATCACTGTATACATATAATTGTGTCATCCCTATCAAAACTTTATTGATCGACATCCTATTATCAAAAAGTCATAGTCATACACCAATTGTGGACAACAAGCACGTAAAATTTAAATTAAGTATAGGATAAATATAAATTAATAAGAACTTACCATCCATCACACCATACCCTTACTTCCTTGCGATTTTCTGTCATAATGAATGAAATTGATATTTATAATACAAAATAGAAAAAATTCTTTTGCTTAATAAATAATAATCGGTAACTACGAAGCACACTACACGAAATCTTGGAGTGCACTGCGCTGACTACGCGTATTGCCGACTCACGCGCCATATACTTTTCATCAATTCATCCCCACTTCGATTATCATTAATATGTATATGTATATAATACTCTATCGGTAGTAGACGATATATATGTATAAATATATATATCTTGAATATATCTCATAAATCATTGAAATTGAAAAAATAAAATTTTTATGTTCTTTACCTTACAATTATGAGATCATTGCAATTAATTTTTGAGAATTTTCTGATGAACATATGTCTGATTCATACATCGATAGCACTTATTTTATTATCTCGCCTTCGAGCCTCCAATAATTTATAAGTATATACTTAAGACGGGAATCTACCGGAAAATTAAGATACACTTCCTAACTATAGTACACTATACTAAATTTAAAAATATTTGTTCCAATATGTACAGAATCGTATCCATCAAAATTAAAACAGCACGCCTTAGGAAACATTTTAGTCTTTGACGTAAATGGTTCCGTATATATGTGTTGAAGCAAATATTTTTTAATTTAATACAATGTACCATAATTCAGCTTAGTTTACCGGTGGATTTTTGACTTGAAGCGAAAAAGCTGAAAAGATAACTGGCAATTTCCACACACCTATCTCCCTTGTTAGCATACACAACTCGGTTTCAACATGCGTCTATTATCGAGGTAATACTGTTGTTTATCAATTGTAAATATTTAAAAATCTAATAATTGGAGTTGTTCGTAAGGTTTTTTACAATAGTAGATTTTGTATAATATATTGGAATGATATCCATATATTAAATATATAAAGTGATTTACAATTAAGTAATGTGAGCAGAAACAACTTATTTTATGTTACAGATTTTTAAATATTTCTTAATTTTGTAAAAAAATCTACTTATATTCCTATAAATTCTATAAATTACGTAGTTTGAAATTGACACATTTTTCCTATTTCACAAATTCAATGTTGCAATTAGACATAAACTGGAATAGAAATACACTAATTATGGAACAATAACATAATGACATAATACAACATTACAATGAGAATGGAATACTTCATTATTTATTAGACAACATTGTACAATATAAAAATATTACGACAATTTCAGATCTACAAAATTTACTGTATTGATAAGACATGATTATTATTATTATTATTATTTTGTTTTGAGAATTCTGACCTAATGATTCTTTAATTTATTCAGCTAACATCAAAAAATATATTCACGCAACATCATAGAACACTAAAATATACAGATTAATATTATACGCTAAATACTATAAAGAATGACTAATGATATTACAATGTAAATTCTATTATCGTAAAAGCAATCAAACAGGCACACATAATCGGCAGTTGTGTAACTCTATCGTAAAAGTGTAACTGTACAAGATTGTATTGGAATGAATCAATAAACTCTGACCTGATCGTATGATTTCTGATAAATGCCACAATGTCACTCAATAAGAAAAATATCTTTTCGTGGAACAGATAAAACTGATTACTCGTAATGTCATATATTATCGTAATATTTTACCATAAGCGATGAAATAATAAATAAAAAATATTGTTCCAATGAATAAAAACTCGTTACTTTTTAACAAAATTTGTATATAGAATATAGTAAATTGATTGTGACATTGTTCCAAGATAATATGAGTTCCTAACTTAGTATCTTTGAATCCAATAAAAAATTTAATGAATACAATTTACCTTCCAAATAAGGAAAGTAAGCTGTGATGAAATTTTATATAGAATTATCGAAATACTTTATACTTATATTATTTTATTAAATGTCTAATACTACACTGCATAGGATTTTATATCCTCTTAAGTAAAATACAATTCAATGTACTGGACGTTTGAAATAATACAGATGATTCATGCATTTACGACTTATACCGATACATATACAAAAAACACATCTTTGTAAACTAAGCAACTCTGACATAAATAGTCAGCATAAATTAAGTATATTGTTCTGAAATAATTTTTTTCATTTCTTACTATTTTTCTTAAAACTCCCATATTTTAAAGGATATTATTTGTCAATATTTTGTATTCGATTTTATAAACATTTCTTTTTACTTTTGTTTAATGTACCAAATACATTAGGACTTTTAAATAATTAATTTAAGTTGTACGTGAAATATATAGTCGTATTTGCAAGTATCACATGTCAGAAATCATTAGTAACGTTCTATCTAACATTACATTTGCATATACACTTTTTATCTTTTTTCATTTTTTTTCTTTTTTTTTTTTTTTTTTTTAAGAATGATTATGAATGTCCTTAAATTGTCGTAACCTAGCTTGCTAATACATTCAATCATATTACTTTATCCGGTCATAATATCACGTGCATTTTACTTTACTTTGTATTTAACCATTGCGAGAAGCACGTTACATAAAAAAACCTGTTCTATAAAACATTTTTTAGTTTGTTTACATTTCTTTACTATATTACATAAAACATCCATTCAAAATGAATTTTGTAATTAATAGCCATTTTGTTGTCTATAATTACTGCCACCTCCACCTCCTCCTCCACTGCCTCCATATCCACCATTTTGACTATAACCGCTGGAACCACCACCAGACCCTCCTCCATAATTGTTTTGAGAAAATGCTTTACTATTATAGTTGCCTCCTCCCACACCACCTACATAGACATAGATTATTTAATAATGTATATTAAAAAAGTAAAGTAGAAAGAAGATAGAACTCTTACAATTTTTATTTGACGTTATACTGCTATTATTACCATTCCACTTATTTCCTCGATCTCCTCCACCGCCATTAGAACGATCAAATCTGCCACCCCTCTCTCCGTCGCGACCACCACGCGAACCACGGGAAGTGCCACCGCGGCCTCCAGAACCACGTCCTCCACCACCTCCACTACGTCCCCCATAACGACCTCCTATAATAAAAAACGAAAAACAGAGATATTAAACGCAAAATTAATTACTTCAAAGAAAAATACATACTTTTATAAATATACATACTTTTATAAATGCCTGGATTCCTCGATAATTCATATAATTTGGGATTTACAACTTGTTTTGCTTCTTCTAAAACTTGAATTAAGTCACTAGCCTTGTGTGCGTTACCAGGAGTGAAAAATGCGTACGCAGTTCCCGTACGCTGTGAACGTCCTGTACGACCAATCCGGTGTACATAGTCTTCAGAATTGGATGGATAATCCAAATTTATCACAAACTTAACATCTTCCACATCTATATAACATTAAAAGTTATAATCATCAAAAACGAAAATTACTTGTGTCTTTGTGGTTCAATTAACTTACAAAGCGAATTAATTAAAGCATTAGTAGACATGTTATGTGCAATACAAATGGAATTAAACAGTATTTTTTTGTATACAAAATTTGATGAGATAAAACATTTTATATTAGAAATATTTATTCATCATTATTCATCACTAACTCCTCAGTCCTTAATTCCACTTATAATTTTCACATGAAATACACAAATGAGTTGACCACAAAGAGCAAATTTTTATATTATTTACCTGTGGTTGCCAAAAGCTGGAAACGTAAATACATTTTTGGAAATGTAGAGGAATCAGAGCTCAGATGGTTCTCATGGAATTCTCACTTTATGCGTTAGCGAGCTGTATATTTACTCTTAGTAACTTCACACCCTTCTCTCCCGCACCAAAGTATGGATCTGTGCTGGTCATTCAAAATTTGGTCCTTGCGCATTGCTTCCGTGAGGTTGGAACATTGGATGAGCACCATGTGCATTCTCCGATCAACCCCACACGCATTCCATTGTATGAGTAACACCAACATTTATTTTGCACTGTTGGGAGTTCACAAACTTTCTTTTGTACTAATGCATATTTTTAACAATTTGTAAATCGAATATAGATTATAAATTTAAACTAAATTTACTTTTTTTAATTTAGTGGAAGTATAATTTAACAAACAGTGCAAAACAAAGTAATGCCGTTTCCTACCCTTCTAATCTAAGAACATAAATGGTACATCTATCCTGTCTAGTAGTCCTTGTTTGCTAGATACCCTAACTCTATGATTTCCATACTTTGGACCGTCGCAGGTACAGAGTGAGAGTGTGTTTTTTCAAGTGGCACGGTGAGCCGAGGCACAGCGTTAGGTTAGCTTGTTGCGCGGGGACAGACCAGCAGTCACGCCCCATTCAATTATATATTCCAAAGCAAGCTCTCCAGAGTTCTTATCATTGATAAAACTCCGTCGCATGTGCCTCTGAAAACACATAGAACAGCACGTTAATACCAGACTGACAAGACTTTTCTCAATCAGAGCAAAATTTAAAATCATGAATCTTCTATCGTCTTACCTGTTTACCTACACTAATTTTAATGCTGAAATATTTTGACTTACTTTTAATTCCAATATTGATAATAATAATAATATAGCGCTATAATCAGGAAACGAATTATGATGTTCCTCAGAACATAATTCATGTCTTAAATTAATATTAAAATATTCATTTATTAAAACTAATAAAACTTTATTAAGAAAATATTATGTTATAGAATATTATTAGATACTAAAAGTATGTCAAAATCCACCTAAATTGTAATAAAACTAAAATTACAAAGTATCCCTTCAGTATTGTTGTGCTGAAAAGATGAAAATAATAGCATTAACTTTCTGTTTGTGATTTTATAATATATCATTAAGTTCCCTAAATAATGAGTTAATGGAAATCAATTAAAATATCCTAAACGAAATAGTAAAGAGACTTGAATCAGTAATTGTATTAATTGATAGTTCTCTTCTTGAACCTCTGTATTTTTTAAACAATTTCCATTCACACCAAGAAAGGACTAATGTCAATCAGTCTGGCACATGCCGTTATCCGTTGCCACATCACAATTATACAACTCTCACAAATGTGAAATAACCATCGCAGCCTGACCCTTACATCATACCCACGTGTGTGTAAACAGATTCTTACCTAATCCTCTTGCTGCAACATCTGTAGCTACTAGAATGGCAGATCTGCTATTCCGGAACTCTGAAATAAATTCTCTAGTATTGGACAGAATATGTTTATATACATAGAATTTTACAGTTAACACTTACGATTTAATACATAATCTCTTTCTTGTTGGCTTTTATCTCCATGGATGCCAATTGCTTGCCATCCATACCTATTAATTGCACGTGTTATATCATCTACTTTTCTCTTTGTTTCAACGAAAATAATAGTTTTATTCTCTGGTTCATTTGATATTTCTTCTAAAAGTTTCATAAGTTTACCCTCTTTTTCATATTCTTCACATACATCAACAATTTGAAGGATATTATGATTAGCGGCTAATTGTAGAGAACCAATATTAATTTGTATATAGTCAGTTAAAAATTCTTCTGCAAGATTGCGAACTTCCTTTGGCCATGTTGCTGACCACATAAGAGTTTGTCGATCAGGTCGGATTTGTTCTACAATTTTTCTAATTTGTGGCTCAAAACCCATGTCAAGCATTCTGTCAGCCTCATCAAGTACTAAGTATGTGCATCTACGTAAATTTGTTGTGCCACGTTCTAGAAAGTCAATAAGTCGTCCAGGTGTTGCTATGCAAATTTCAACACCTCGTTCAAGATCACGAGCTTGAGGGCCTTTTGGAGCTCCACCAAAAATACATGTATTTCTTACTTGTGACGAGATACCAAAATCTGATGCAACTTGTTGAATTTGCTGTGCAAGTTCTCTTGTTGGAGCTAAAATCAAAGCTATAGGACCATCATTTCTATTTAATCTTGGTTGATGATTTATATGTACTATTGCTGGTAAAATATATGCTAATGTTTTCCCAGATCCAGTTTGAGCAATTCCAACCATATCACGTCCAGATAAAGCAATAGGCCACCCTTGTGCCTGAATTGCAGTTGGTTCTCCAAAACCTTGTCTACGAATTTCATTTAACACATAATCTGGAAATCCACCTTCCTCAAAAAATATATTTGGCCCTGGCACATTTGTTCCTTTTACAGTAATTTCTTTATCTGAACGATAAGCTTCAACTAAATGTGAACTTCGAGTTGTAACATTAGGATGAGGTTGATAGAAATCTTTCCTAAATGGTGGTAATGTACTCATATCCCATCTTGGTTTTCGAAGCCGTTCTCCAGGTTGCCGGTTTTTAAAATTATTGTTTCCAAAACTACTATCTCTATTGGAACTACCAAATCTACCACTTCCACTACTTCCATCTCGACCACTAAAACGACCTCCTCCACGTACTCCTCCTCCTCCTCTTCTATCACTACGTTCACGATCACGATACGCCCTTAAACATAAAGTAATTTATATGTATTAACTAAATGTGAATACAGTACACAGTTTATATACATAGATATAATTATGTGAACAGTTGAAAGTGATATTATAAAAAAATATTTTGTTTTCTGATATATCGTATATCATTTATAACATAAGTATATGTATTTAATGCTATTTTAATCATATGAAGTAAATTAAATTTTAATAATATAGCTTAAACACGTGCTGTGAATTCGTGAGATTATAATTATAAAATCAAGATCCACATATTTCATACTTATAAAAACAAATTATTAATATTAAAACTTTCCTTTAATAACTAATATGTTACAAATAAGTTTAAAAACCATATATATATTAAGTACGAGCGCAAAAATTTCGTTAATATAAGAACAATATGGAGTAAAGCAGTCAATCATAGACATCAAATGTCAATAAGAAATTTACAGGAAATAGGTATTTTTAAGTAATGATAATAGAAATTTCATATAACTTACATTCTCCTAAAGATACTTATTACGTCAAATTCGGAATTACGGTAATTTTCCTTAATAGAAACACGTACCACTAACAAGAACCAAGCAAAAGTATGTTCTACTCTCTACTACGCGTTCTCGTTATACGATTCGAAGAGGATCTGTGAAACAAATATCATGGCGTCGTATTGTATCAGGAAATACCTCCATTTTACTTTCAATTTTATCATTTTATATATATTAATACTTCTATCATTTAAACATACTTTAACTATGTACAAAATATTTTATTTCTTTTTTTCAACTATTAAAGTTTAAACATTAAGTATAAATATTTTATGAAATATAATTGCATAAAATACCGGAAATAATAGTATCGAGCAGGGAAAAATACATTAAAATAAAATATCAGATTGATAAGCAAACTATCAACTTACTAATGTCTTTTGTTTTTATAGCTTATAGGTAAGAACAACTCAGTTAATTTTGTTAAAAAGGATAATTTTATTAATATAACTTGAAATACATACGCACACGCACACGCGTACACGCACGCACACAGACACACACAACATAAAAATATAACAAAATACATTTAGTTATAATTCTTTAATGGGAAATTTTAGCATTTATATAACTTTTGATATATTCACGCAGAGAAATAAACAATTTATTTTATACATGTATCGAAATTTATTCAATAAAATTTTATCATCATAAATGAAGAATAATATTTGTGAAAAATATTAAATGTTAAGTTTTTTGTAATTATATTTAATGAACATCATTGTATTAAATTATATTTAATAAACATCATTTAACATTCTATATGTATATGATATGTATAACACAATATAACAAGCTAATTTCATTTAAATATTATTTTTCACAAAGCGTCCTTAATTAAAATATTTTTTACTTTAACACAAAATATTATTAACACAAAATATAGTATAGTTATAAATTATATAATAAAAACATAATATATATTTTTAACCTGAAATGTTTTTTAAAACATTTTGTATAATGAAATCTAGTTTTTAACTTTTAAAATAATACATACATATTTAACAAACATTATTTTGACCATTACTATTTTTTTATTTTTTTCTTTATCATGTATATAAAATACATGATATTTTTTGGTTCTGTTTCATATTTTGTGTATTCTTTATTTTATTTATCTTAAGATTAACACAAATGTAACTATACTGTTATTAACATACTTTGATAGTAAAATTTGTTTGTAATATAGTAAATGTATTTTTAGTATGTTGTTCCTCTATACTGATAAGTACTTCCATAATTATCTCCTCCCCCATAACTTGGTGCTAAATTGCTTTGCCCATAAGTTCTCTGTGTATACCCATACCCTGTATTCGGATTAGTTGAATTACTTTGTCTCATATTGTTATAGCTATTGTAGTCTGAATTTGAATAATTGTTTGAAGTAGATTGATAAGAATTTCCACCACGACCTCTTCCTCTCGTAGAACCACCTCTTCCTCTGGTATCAGTATTACCTCGTCTAGCATTACTTCTGTCATTGCTCATAAATCGTTTGCCACCTTTCACAAAAAATACAAAATAAATGAATTATGACATTTATTTAAGCTTCACATGAAAACAATTTAAACACATACTTCTGCTTCCATAACTTCCTGATTTAGCTAATTCTGCCATTTCAGTAAGTCGTGGATTTATATTTTGTCCTGCTTCTCTTAATACCTCTATTAAATCTCCTGCATGTTTCATGTTATGAGTTGTAAAGAATGCATAAGCGGTACCAGTTTGTCTTCTTCGTCCAGTACGACCAATTCTATGTATGTAATCTTCTGACGATGATGGATAATCAAAGTTTATTACATATTTAACATCATCCACATCTGTGAAAAAATATTTTACAAAATATAAGAATTTTCCTAATATTTATACTTATATGTATATTGTTTGTAATAATCATCACCCCATTTGTTGAGTGTGTCAAGTTCACAGAATGATCTTCAAACTTGTAAAAGTAATTATATAGAATGCTTGAGATGAAATATATAAAATGGTTTCGAATATATTAAATTATTATAAAATTTTTAAAAGTTTTTAACTTTTATTGAGATGGAACAATATCCCCCAATTTTCACTTAAATATATTTGTCTATAAGTCAGGTTTGAAAACCACCCACCTTTTAGTTGGAAATTCCATTTCAAAATCAGCAAAAACAGCCCCATTTACTTTTAAATGTAGGGTTATTCAGTCATGTATGATGGCCTAGAGATTAGACAGACACAGCGGTAGTGTCTGGTTTGGGATAAAGGCAGCATTTTAATGTTTAAGCCTGAATGCATTGACCTTTTTAGATTTTAAATAATAATTTTAACAATTAGAGGCACTAGAAAACGCTTGAGAATTGTTTGACATACTATAACGGCAAATCAATAGACAAAGATAAAAAAATAAATATAATATATACTACTTACATACATATGGTAAAACAGAATTTTTTTTTAAATGTATGATTACTTTATAATTATTGTATTATAAACATTTTCGATGTAATCATTATTATTATTATGTTATAAAATTAAAATCTGTATTAAATTCTTAAATTTAAATTCAAAAATATATAATACTATATAAGAATTTAAAAATTGAAAACACAGGCGTATGTTTAACATTTTGATATTGTTATTGATATAATACAAGCAAAGAAAAATAAAACATTCACTGTGTCTGCCCAATACTGGCAGTACACTGCGTTCACTTAGGGTACTCTGTGCCTCTGAAAAAGAAAAGCAGACAGTCTTAGTGGTAGCTTGTGTGCATTTCTTTAGAACCCTTCATATAAATTTTATTATTGAAAAAATATGTTTATTTAAATATTTATACATATAAGTAACCCTATATATGTTATTAATGATAAAAAAAATACAAACCTGCTTAAAATGTAAATCATATCATAAAGTATAAAAATAAAGTTAAAATAGAGTTTAATCTGTGTATTGTAAGGGCTCTGCTATCAAAAAATTTCAATAAATCACACATTGCTACATACATAGCTGTCCACTGGTCTTATTAATAACGCATCTGGCTAATCCAATAAGTGTTGCCAATTCCCATATTCACCCGATATTCTTGACTGTGTACATAATCTAAGTACTATGAAGAAGTAACGCATACCTAAGCCTCTAGCAGCTACGTCTGTTGCAACTAAAATAGGAGCTCTTCCACTTTTAAATTCCTGTAATACATGATCTCTTTCTTGCTGATTTTTATCGCCATGAATACTCAATGCTTGCCATCCATCTCGCCTGATATTTCTTGTAATATCATCCACTTTTCGTTTTGTTTCAACAAAAATTATTGTTTTATTTTCTTTTTCATTTCCAATTTCTTGAAGTAGTCTATATAATTTTAAATCTTTTTCAAACTCCTGGCAAACATCCACAATTTGAATAATATTATGATTAGCTGATAAAGTCAGAGAACCAATATTAAGATGTGTATAGTCAGTCAGAAAGTCTTCAGCTAATGCACGAACTTCTTTAGGCCATGTAGCTGACCACATCAAAACCTGTCTATCAGGTCGAATTTGTTCAATTATCTTTCTTATTTGAGGTTCAAAACCCATATCCAACATTCTATCAGCTTCATCTAATACTAAATATGTGCATCTAAAATAATGCATATTCAATATCATATATATTGAAAATATTTTAATTGTACATAATTTTAGTTAAAAATAAAAGTTATACCTGCGTAAATTTGTAGTCCCTCTTTCCAGGAAATCAATAAGTCTACCTGGTGTAGCAATACATATTTCAACACCTCTTTCTAAATCATGTGCCTGTGGGCCTTTGGGTGCACCACCAAAGATACAGGTATTTCTTACACCTGCTGCTTCTCCGAAACAATTAGCTACTTCCTGAATTTGTTGGGCTAATTCTCTTGTAGGAGCTAAGATTAAAGCAATTGGACCATCTCCATTACCAAGACGTGGTTGATGTATGATATGTACAATTGCTGGTAAAACATACTGAAATAAAAATATTTTAAAAGTTTATCAATTCATATAAACTCATTAAAACTTAATTTTATATACATGTATTATGTGCATATTTTAACTCTTAATAAAAAAAAAAACGTCTTTACATTTCTACAAGTTAAAAATTAATGTATCTCTAATTTGGCTCACTCCTAGCGTTTTTCCAGAGCCAGTTTGTGCAATAGCAACTAAATCTCTGCCACTAAGTGCAATAGGCCATCCTTGTGCTTGAATTGCTGTAGGTTGAGAGTATCCCTGTTTATGTATTTCATCCAATACATAAGGTGGAAAGTTTCCTTCCTCAAAATATTGAATAGGATTAGGTATATTGTCACCTTTTATAGTTATTTCTGCATTTTCTCTAAACTGGCATACTTCTTCTTTTGATCTGGTGTAAAGTATTGTATTGAAATTTATATTGTAGTTAAAAAGAATAATAAAAAGTGGATAAAAGGTTTTTACCTGCTTCTTACTGTAGGATGTTCAATATAAAAATCTTTACGCAAAGGTTCTAAAGATCTCACATCCCAATTGATTTTTCTAAGAGCTCCTCCAGGTTGTTTGTTTTTTACAATACCTCTGATATTATTAGTAGTGCCTCTACCACGTATACCGCATATATTAATGCTATTACCACGAATACTATCACTACCTCCTTTATTGTTACCTCTGCCACTACCACCTCTGCGGGCTCTATTGTGATCTCTGTCTCGATTAAACCTGGATACATAATCTATTTTAATTTATAATCAGTTTATTATTATATTATAGGATACAAATTTATTAGATATATTATATGAATTTCATATAAATTTAATATTCGTTATAATAACTGAAATATTTTAATGACTTGTTTGTTTATTTAGAGATATGTATACATTCCGTAATAAATGTATTTTTTTCATATAAGTATGTACTTTTTTAATAAAATTATGAGAGTAATATAAAAATTATTTTTTTATATTAATAACTACTTTAGTTAACGATCTATTGTAGATGTACGATAATATAGACATCTATATAGAGATATGTTAAAATATACAATCATTTTTTATCATAAATTTTGATTATTGATTACCATTATCTGCAATACGATTTGGCACTACATACTTGGTAACTACGATAAAATAAATAATTAAATGCTTATACTCTGAATTACATCCATGGAAATTTGAATACAAATGTTTATTATGTAACTTTCAATTAGGTTGTCAAGTCGTACTTACATTTGGAAATTGGAATATCCTTAAATACAACGAGCAACAGATTATTCTGCTTTGCGGTCACTTTCGCAAACGCCAATCGATACTTTAGTAGAAGCGAATATTAGGAACAGTCAATAATCCTAGTTGAAAAATTGTATTAAGCTTAGCACAAGCTATGAAGTCTCTTGACCGTGAAAATGCAATTGATATACTACGAATAAAATATAATCGTTGTCTTTAAACTTGCCGGTAAATTCGGCGGATCAAATTGACAAGTGAACTTCCGAAAGTAGTTCCGTATAAACTGTTTCCATGACAGCATTCGCGTAGTAGTATATAGAGAACGGATGAATTAAAACAAAAAAATATAAAATAGAATAGAATACTTATAGAACAGTTAGAAGAAATATCAAATATAAAATAAACGTAAGCAGAAATCTTCTTTTCGCGAAACTTACATTTAATTTAAAAACTTTGTAACTAACTTATTAAATATATTTATAGTTTATTATATAATTAATGGATTAATCTGGTTTTTGATCTTTATTACGTTCTTGTGGTAACAATAAAATTGACAAAAACTTTAGTTTAAGTAAAATTTCTAGAAACTATAAGTAGGAGTAGATAAAATTGTCAAAATTGAATATGCCGCGGTCTTATTAATTAATATATCTTAAGAAGATGTCGCTGGACTTTAGCCTCCAGGTTCATAATTTCCTTTCTGATGATGTGTATACTCCATACAAGTTCTTTATGTTTACGATCTGCAGTATAATCATAAATATAGTTTGACACTATTTGATAATTTTTTAAATTTAGGATGTCATCTGAAATAGCACATGTAATTTAATATTTATATACGTATGACTGAGAAATTATAAATAGAAATGAAAATTTTATTAAGTTTATGTTATAAATTATATTATGAATACTTAACCTGTCATAATCTGATATTTACTTAGATTCATTGTATTTTTAGTTTTCATTTTATTTTTCAAATTTTATATGGAATTCAGAAATAGGTTTTTAAATATATTAATAAAAATATTTATTCTTATTAAATATATTAACGAAATTATTTATTTTAGGCCTCAGATACACTTAGAATTCTTCATTTGCCACCAGAACTTTCTGATGAACGACGTAATGAATTATTAAAAAAATATGGTGCTACTAAAACCCGAACTTTGAGGTTTTCTAAAAAGTACACTATAACTTTTGCAAAATTCCAATCTCAAGAAATAGCCACACAAGCATTGTTACGTTTACATCAATTAAATGTCAAAGGACAATATTTAACAGTTGAATTTGCTAAAAAGTCTATGTCAATAGAAAAAACAGAAAATAATGTTGATAATGACAAACTAATAAAAGAAGAAAGTAAGAAGGAATCCACAAACAGATCTAACTTTCAAACATTTCTACAGAAACTAAATAGTTGGACTATGAACCAAGTTTTTACTCAGCCACCTCCACCAAATATACAATATAAATATTCAGCACCAACAAAAGGCACTTTAATAAGAATAGCCATACAATTATTAAAAGAACCAGTGTTTTATACTCAGGTGAAGAAATTAAAATATAATATAAAAGTATAATTTAATATACTATATTCTTTATTTATTTATATTCTTCATTTATTCTTTATTTATGTTTACATAGGTTTTACATTTGATGAATAGGATGAATTTACCACCTCCTTTTGAAGAGTTAGAAGCAGAATTTCCAGCACTTAAGGAAGCTTATGATATAGAAAAGTATAATGATATTTTTATAAAAGAAAGTTTATATACTAAAGAAAACGAAGGTAATGAAATTATATTTTCTCTTCTTCTTATGTTCTTTTTTTAAGTTATATATATTTAGTATATAATATACAATAGATATTTTCAATGAGGAAATAGAAGAAGAGGAATCGGAAATAGAGTCAAATGAGGAAGATAATGCAAAACCTATGGAAATTATACCTGTAAAAAGAAAACGTCCACAACATAAAAAACGTTTAAAAATTCCGAAATTTATTAATCCAAATAAACAAATAACATCTTCAAATTCTATACAAAAAGTTGTAAAACCAGCAGATATGTTTGAGCCAGTACAACGTGGTGAAACAAAAAATCTTAAAATTGAATTGAAAATGGTGGATAAACTCTTAGATGCTTCAAATAAAGAGGAAAATACTGATTCTAACAATGCTGCAGATGGTGGCTTTGGTTTAATGTTTCCACTTTCTAAACCCCTTGATCTTGCTGAAAATAGCGAAAATACTAAGGGTGTTGAGCAAGAAGTAATTACATCTAATCAATTAGCAAATAACAGAATTTCTGCTAATGGTAAGAATTATTATATTCTCAATAAAATATTGTATTCTTCTAAATATAACAAAACAATCAAAGAAAGAACATGTTAAGTTTTTTTTTCATTATATTTTATTCATTATAGATCAAAGATTACTTCCTGTTTTTAAAAATTACCACCCTGGAAAACCATCAAATCGTTTATATATAAAGAATCTTACAAAGCAAGTTGAAGAGAAGGATCTACATTATATTTATCGAAAATATATAGTACCTGAATTAAAAACAGAATTTGAGTAAGCATTAAATAAGAAGCAATTTGTTTGTTATATAATTTAATAACAATTGTTTCTAATAATAATATATTTTGTTTTAGGTATGATGTGAGACTTATGCAAGAGGGTAGAATGAAGGGTCAAGCATTTATCACATTGCAAAATGTAGAACAAGCACAGTTAGCTCTTAATGAAACAAATGGTTTTATTTTAAAAGATAAGCCAATGGTTGTACAGTTCGCTAAAATATCAAAAAGTTAATAAGAATTTTGTTTAATATGTTATATGTATTATATTATTTATAGTCAATACTAATTTTAATAAAGATAAATTTTTTACATGCCTAGTAATTTTATGTTACGATATGTAATATGTTATATGTATTATATTATTCATAATCAATACTAATTTTAATAAAGACAAATTTTTTATATACCTAGTAATTTTATGTTATGATATTTTGTTTGAAACAAAATAGAACTTATTGTAATGCATACTACATATTTACATTTACGAAAATTTTAATCACATGTATACTCTTGTAACGTGGATCTTTGGATCGATGCGGCGAAGTGATTAAATTCAGTACTTTCTACACAAAAGAATGAAAAATTTATATGATATATTATTTTTCTATTATTGATAAATTATAATCGCTAATTTTATGATATTCTGATGTATCGCTATCCGTAAATGTGTTATTTAATTTCCATAAAAACTTTTGTGAATATATGAAATAAGACCTCGCTTGAGTTATTTAGTGGCATGTCACAGCCGCGTCAGCGAAGATCGGCGCCCGCCTGGCATTTAGTAATTCGAAGACCTTCCACTAGAGTGCTATGTTTTGAGTTGTTCGATCTGTATCGTGTGCGTTAAGCGTTCGGTTCACCGATCACCGTCGAGTTGTAACCGTATGTGCTGTCGCCGTCACTCTATTGCCGTCCCTCATTTCCGTCGTCGGTCTCGCACACGTTGACACGTCCTTTGTATTGCCATGGACGTCAGCTTGCTGCTTCAGCATTCACAATATGCGTTACCTGTGGGTATCGTGCTTGTATGTGCAATTCTCGTTTTCGTCTTTGGTTTCAAGAAGGCCGAACAACCACCTTTTGCACAACTTTCGGTAGGCTCCGACGTGGACCGGAAATTTGCCAACAAGAAACGTAGCAAGATCAAAGAAAAGGTTAGCACGATATAAGTGAGCGATTCAAACAATATATCTTTCTTTTTTTTTTTTTCGAATCAACTGACAATGCAAATCTATCAATCTTTATCGTTTACCCTCCATATGGTTGTCTATTTGTTGCAAGTATTTATACACGAACACATGGTTGATAATCAGCTGGCATCGCCAGTTGAAAACGATTATTCGTTATCGTCTTTTTCAATGTGTAAAATGCAATTTAATTATGTACATGCTGTTCAGAGTCAATATTATTATCCCTTTCTCTACTTTTTTGAAATATTTTATTATTCATTGTATCATAATAGACATTTATGTATCCATTTTTAAAAAATTCATAGAACTAGGGCAATTTTAATTAATATAGTTTTGTTTTTTGTCTGTATACAAATTATAAAAAATGAAAAATTTATGTATTCTAAATTTTTATTGAAACAATTTATGTATATTGCAGAAATCTGTTAATGGCCAAGTTACAATTGAAAAGCCAAGTCCTATTAAAAAATCTGTATCAACAAAAACGGATGCTGCAAAGAAAGCTGTGTCTAAATCAGATGATATTGAAGGAAAGCTGAAAGAACGAAAACAAGAAGATAATAAAATTTCTGTAACAAAAAAAGATAAAGATCAAGTTGTAGTAAAAGTTGGCAAAGAAAACAAAGTTGAACAAGTGAAAAATAAGAAGAACATAAAGAATTTATTCCAAGAGAAGCCAGTTGACTTCGATGAAGGTAACATCCTATTGAACATTTTTAAATGACTTTTAAAATGGTATTCTAGATAAACATTAATTTTATGTTTAAAATATAGGCGACTGGGAACAAGCTTATTCACGAAAAGATAAGAAAAATAAGAAAAAAGAAGAAGAATCTCCTTCAAAGAAGAACAAAAAGAATGCTAAAAAGGCTGATTTAATTAATGAGGATGTTACAAAACAAAAAGTTTCAGAAAAAACAGAAATTAAAGATAAAGTTATTAAGGAAACAGAAAATAAAGAATTGAAAGATAAGGAGAAAAAAGATGTGATACTTACACCTATTTCCAACGAGGAAATAAATAAGGAAAAAGAACAACAAAAGGAAGAACAAACTAAGGTATTCTTTAAATGTTCATTTAAATGTTTATTTTCGTATATATATATGCTTAATATTTAATATTATAATAATTAATGCAATTTAATTATATTTAAGAATGAAAAGGTAGAAAAAGAAGAGAAAAAGAGTGGAAAGTCAAAGAAGACTAAGAAAGTTTCTGAAAGTGAAAACACCTCTGTAGTGACCCCACCTACATCAAAAGTAGATAATAAAGTTCAAGAACAAAGAGCAAAAAAGAAGGATGAGAATACAGAAAAAGATTTAGATAATTCAGAAGAAAAAAGTCCTAAAGCTATACAAACACAAGAGAAGACTGGACCAGTGTTTGATGAATTAGGAGGTAATTTTGTCCACTGTAATAAATTCTATTTTTGTAGTTTCGAATATGGTAATAATAATATAAATTCTTGGATCTCAATAGTAGAAATCTTATACGTGTTCTTAAACATATTTTAGATGTCTGGACAGAAGCCAAACCTCAAAAGAAAAGTAAAAAGAAAGCTCGTAAAGATAACTGAGGGTGATTAAGTATGATGAAAATTACGTTCCTTGTGAAAAGGAATAGAGTGAGAATCCTGCTTGGTCCAAACGACATGTGTCATTTCGGACTTACCAGGTGTGTTTTAAGTGACTTACCAATTAACCACCTGACCAAATTGTTCCTTCCCCTTGTACATAATGCCAATTGGACTAGGTTGTTCGATCAGTTCGATTTTACATGCTACATGACTGCAGGTGCAAAAATCGTTGTATGCAGAAAAAATCTTTGTTAACTATTGATTTTTTCAACATACTAATTATCTGCTTTAATGAAGCTGCTTTGCATTTAACGAAAGAGGCATAAGTCATAGTTTTCACTATAAAATAGTTATTATATATATATTATTCTTTTAAGGATTTTCATATATGTCTATAATGATGCATTAGTATTCTGTGAGTTACAGCTACATCTCTTAGTATGTATTTTTAAGAGTTTCATTGTAAGTATAAATTGTTAACAAATAGTACTTATGTCCTTTACGTTTTGTCAGCAAGTCCTATAAACAATATTTTTGCTAGGTTATTCTGCAACATGTTTGCATCCACGTTAGTGATATTTTAAATATTGATTTTATGCATTATAAGTAATTCAAATGTTATAGATGCGAACGGTTGAAAGCCAAAACTTAGAAAATATGAGATATATTTCAAAACAATAATAAAATGCAGGACAATCTCTTATGGAGAAAAGTTTGCATTACTGATGTACATGTCATTTTCAATGTACTAAGAGAAATATTTTCTTATACTTGATAGCGGGTAATTTATTCCATCATATAGATCCAAAATTATATACTTTGTAATAATAAACTGTATGTAATATTTTATCATAAAAAGTACATCAGTAATGAATTTTAAGGATTGATATGTATTTATAAGCATATGCGAATCTGTGACAAAATTTGTGCCAAGTTGTGAAGAGAAGTAAAACAAGGTACAATGAAAGTCATTATACAATTATATATGATTAATTTATTAATTAAAATAGATGGTTTTAATTGTTATAACTGAATTTTATTCATTATTTATTTGTACAATATATAATTATATATATATTTTTGTTTTCGGATTTTAGTGTTTATATAATACCAGTAGGTATGTATAATACTTAAAAATATAAAAAATATTTAATTCATACCTAAAATACTTTTACTAATTATATTATGTGATTTAATAAAAATAAAATTGTGTTCTGACTTTCAAAGTATCTAGTTATTAAATATATTTAATAGAAAAGAAGGTACTGTTTACTGCAAATATTATCTTTTCATGTATAAGAATAATTCTACTGAACAAAAATCTGAAGGAAGTCTATTAACGAGTATGATCAAACGTGGATCAAATAATCAAAGTTATTATGTTGTCTTTTAATTTTTTACGAACAATCTAATCCAGCCGTTCACATTTTATGCCATGTATAAAATATAGTGAGTATATTGATTATACATTAAAGGTTTTCTCTGAATAGTCTTTTTAACTAATGTAATTTAATCGTTAATATCTACATTATGTATAGTAATATCGCATATGGAAATGCAAGAGTTAAACTCTATAAGAGAAGTAATATCTTGAAAGGAGAATTAAATATTAAGAATGTCTTTAAAGAAAACATTAAAATTGAGTACTATATTCAGAGATTTTTGGCTTCTATTTTCTGAAAAAATGAAAAAACAAAAATTTGAAATCGAAAAATGATGTTAGTTGCAATCGCGTTATCGCGAATAAATGCGTAATAATTAATATAGGAGATGCATTGTAACGTCATTTGCTCGAAACAATTTACTAATTAGTGTTGTATGTTAATATGTAAAGATAAAGAAAGAATATTTAGGGTGTATGGCGAATGAAATATTGTGATAAGTATACTGTATACCTGAGCGTTACATGAACGTTGTAAAATAGTACTATTAAATAATATTATCATTTATAGCTTTTACTTATAAAAAGAAAATGAAAAAATATTCGTTTAAATAGTTCTCCATATTTTGTACTTTTACCCTTAATATATTTTCACAAAATATTCATTCTACCTGTATGTTTTGAGATATACATACAAGCTATTAAAGATTTTAGTATTTCACATATTTTAAAAAATTCTTTGTTATAAAATATTGATACTTTGAAAAAAAGAAAGATTTCTTTATATAAATACAATTTTTTCGAACGAGTTTCAATTCTATATATATATATATATATATATATATATATATATATATATATATATATATATATATAGTGTGGAACCACGGATCGTTATTACTATGTAAAATTCAATGAAATATAGTCGCTTGTATCGAGTGACCCCATCGAGTGCCAAAAGTATATGTTATACTTTACTATGGGCAACTGTTGTATAATAATTTTTGGTAATGAAAAGACTTTAATATTCATCTTTCGAGTATTTATGAATATATCGTCTCTACATTTCTAATTTTATGTAGCAAGCACTCTGCATTTTTATAATTTTACTTTCCTATACGTAATTATTCAAACGAATTGTTGGAAGTACCTATTCAACTATAATTGAAATAATAAAAAGGAAACGTACGGAATGTAAAGATTTTTCTACAGACGTTATGATCAGTGTTGAAATAACGATTTTTCTTACTAATAAGAGTTGTTACACTTCGTTGTTTAAGGTGTAAACGGTACTAAGGAAAAGTAAAAAATATAGTCTTTATTTTGTTTCTATTGCAACTATAAATGCAAACATCGCTTAAATAATTCATGTTGCGCGTATACTATCCATATTCAGTGTTACAGCTGTATTAAACTTATATATTTAAGTGGACAATTGATCGAGCAAAGCTAAATGTAATTAATTATAGTTTTATATTACGAACGATTATGTAATGTTATTGTTCAATGCTGGTCGTAAGAAACGTTTATATTTACCAAATAATCATTGGTGAACTTAAGTTCAACGATCGGGACAATTTGAGTAGCTGCCGAATCATGCGGTCTAAGTATTTAATATCATATTTTTGTATGTAATATTCTTCGGGTTACTAACTCATGTGACGACACAATGACAAAGAGGCGAAGTTAATTCGGTTAATGAGCCTGGAAATTAAGGGAGTTTTTAAAATCGTGTTGATAAAAGGATATCATATTTTGAATAACATTTATATGCACTTTATTCGTCTATCGAGTAATTAAATATCGATGTAAAAATCACTATAAAACTGTTGCTATCGCAAGATCCTAATAAAAAAAAAGAATTACACAAAAAATTAAATACTAATGATATAAGGAAGTCTTTTCAACAAAACTAAATTTAATTGTACTGATTATGATTAAAAAAATATTATCGCTATTGTATATATGTATAATATATTAATCAGCAATGTTCTTTCTAATTAAATATATACGTATGTGCAATTTTATTGTATACTGAAGTGGTAGTAACTTGAAAAACTAATGATTGAATAACGTGGTCTATACAAGTACCATTGTAGAGATATTTCAAAAGTGTCGATCAGTGTCCAACGAAATTAATTATATTTCTAAACATACATATATGTATTTTGATTGTAGCTTAATGAGACTACTGTAGTTTCATATAGTGATTATGATGTGACGTCGATATTTTGCTTGAGTGTAGTTCAAAGTAATTGAAATATTTTTTGCTAAAGAAAGTCTTTCTCCTCATATAAATAAATGTACGATACGAAGTTAAGTTTAGTGGCCTAACGCTTGCAATATTATTAACCTGATAGTGATGCACTTGGACTCTGATCATAATAGAAATATCGAATATAGAATAAACGAAACTAAGTGCAGACTAGATAAAAGGATATTATTCCGTGAAACAGAAATATCATGGTTATTCACGATGTATTTTATTCATCAAAAGTGTTAACATAGCTGCTGATATTACGATATCTATATAAATATATTTGTGTAAAATGCGTGTATTTCAGTCAGTTCAAATACTATGTATAGCGTACGATTTAATGTTGAAATCGATATAAATGGAATTTTCTTTCAAAATCGATGGAAAAAATATAATTTAAGAGAAATATTCTGTTTCCAACGGCTGCATATTCTTATTTGAATTATGATATCATTATAAATTATGAAAATTTATATAAGTCCTTGCAATATAAATATTTCGTAGCTGTAAGTTTAAACTACATGATCAAAGCTACTACAAAAAAAAAAACCGCACAATCGGTACAAATGCGAAAATAGAATATTTCTCGTTCCGTACTTACATTTTTGATTGTGACATTTTTGGGATAGAAGTATAAGAGAAAAAAAATGCATTACAAAATAAAGAAGAGGCAAAAAGAGGTAAATGAAATGAGGAATAAAAATTATATTTTTCAACATTCAGTTGCAACCATTCACTGCGCCCGCCCACTAATTATCGTTACAATGAATGTTTTGTACATATTTAATTGTCATTACAGTTTTTAAATATTGTATAAGGAAGGCTAGTTTATTTCACGTTTCAAGGGACCACAGAATATAGACAAATAATAAAACATACAGAACCTCGTTTCTCATTTTACTTTTTCATCAGCTGTTCCTTCATTATTCTCTTTTAGTTTCTACTTCCTACATGAAATTATTTACATTATATAAACTTGTACAGTATCTATTCTTTTTTTTTTTTTTTTTTTACTAATTAATCTACTCATCGTTCGGAACACAAACAATATCGTTGGAATACATACGTTTTACATTTATGATTATCATATTTTACTTTCATTATTAAAAACAATCATTTACTTAAATTCGTTTTTCTAGTTTTCCTAAATGTTACTTTCTACGCTTATTTTCGAAATCCTTTTTTAGGGTATTTGCTGCATTTCCTTTTGAATGGTTTAACAGGCTTCGAATCGCTCTCGTTCTCGATTTTGACTTTATTGCTCTTTCTTCCCAAATCAGTAGATTTCATTCCTTTGTGTCTAATTAACAATCTTCCATTCTTTCTGGACGATCTGTTTTTATTCTTAACTCTTTTCTTCCTCTTGCGTTTCTTTTTACGATCCATATTAGCTATTATCGCTTCTGTGTCGGCGGACACTTTCACTTTCGGTTGCTGAATTGTAACAGTTACCCTCACAAAGAGATCGTACAGAACATCGCCACAAAATTCACCAAAGCAATATTCTTCTCCACACTCAGCACAAGTTTTTACGCTACTTTCGATCATACCGGCACGGTTTTTACTGCGTCTAATGGGGCTTATAATTGATCGTCGTTCTTTAGCAACTGTTTTTGCTTCTAGTTTTCCCATTTCTACCTGAGAACATAATACAATGTAAAATAACTACACGACCTAACGATTAATTTTAAAAGTATGGTTCCCAAAACGCTACACATAAATAATAATATTCACAGCTTAAAGCTATTAATGCAGAGTAATCTACGAATCATCAAATATTCAAGTTGGCTCTGATAGTTCGAAATGTTTCAAACAAAAGTTTATTGATATAAAATGAGGAATCTACAAATGTAAAAAAATGTTTCAAAAGCTAATTTGATTGGTGTGTGCGGAATTACGAGGCCTAAATAAAATAAATACCAATCTGGAAAACATTTCTTCGTCTTGTCGATGCTTTGGTCTGATCGGCGTTAACATTCTCCAATCAATAGCAACCTGTTGTAACTCATGAAGATTCAAAGCTCTCATGTCTGGAGGTATCGGATTTCCATAATTCCATTCCTTTCCAAATGCTTTCAGTTCTCTTCTGGTTGGCTTCCAGGAAAATTCTTTATCGCGCACTTTTGCATCATCTTTTTTTACCTATTACCATAATTATTCCATAATTATCAGAGAATAGAATTTTCAGATTTTGATAGTGAATTTTTTGTCAATTTATTACACCGTCAAAGGATCTTAATTGTACACGATCGTGGAGGAACAGTTAAATTATTCGTATTACTCCAACCTTTTCCGGTTTAATTTTAAATTCAGGGCAATTTTCGAGCAGTCGCCGGAATTCTTCTTGAGAATTACAGGTTGCTTTACTTAGATCAGGTAATAAATTTGCATCCTTCTTATCTTCTTTTAGAAGATCGTCCAATTGGAAGGCCATTATTTATATCTGTAATCCAAGAAAAATATTCAGATCTCATTTTCCGATACGTAAATCATTATTCCTTCCTTATGCTGTCTGTACAAATTCGTTTTCTACAAAAATAAAACGAAAGAAACGAAAATGTGAACAATAACGCGATTGTTTGCTTTTTGTTAAAAGATCTCTGATGCAACGGGAGAGATTAGGCATCTCTCGGAATCCCATTCGATCTGTTTCATTAAAAGACCCTGCAAGATAGATTTACATATATCAATTTATGGAACACTAATATATTTAAAAGCGTCTCTATTTTGTTATACAACACGTACATTTTTCAAGGTAGATAATTTAGATAGAATTTCTTGTCCGCACCAAATATTAGAATTGTCATTTCGTGATCCTTTATTATCAGTATTATTAATATGAACATTGTTCAATCGAGCTTTATCACTTTGCTCGCATCTATTTTCTTCGATAGAGATTCTCCCATTCTTGTCAGTTCTCAATGGTATGATAGAGTTTAAACTATCCATCGAAAGATCTGCATCATAGTTGTCAACTTTTAATTTTGATCTATTTAATGTTCGAATTTTCGATTTAATATTCATAAACTTTCTTCTGTCAGGAGATGGTGATCTATCAAAAAACACAGTTGATTATCTGTTATAATATTTCTTATATAATATTTTTAATGCACGAATCGAAATATTAATAAGAATTACGTGTACCTAGAACGTTCATCGCTGGATTCAACTTGACGTCTCCTCAATCGCAATCGTCGTTGATAATGAGGATCTTTTTCGCTTTGCGTGCGATATCGAGTTCCAGGTCTAAGAAATTAACAATATTTAAACATTTTTCATACTGCGATGAGATAACCGTTAATTAAATATTAATCTATGTTTGAACATTATAAAAAATTACCTATTAGCATTCCACTGTGGTCTAGATTCGATAGCTCTTCTAGGTTGAGGTTTCGACCGAGGAAAAGTTTTTACGATAATGTCTTCCGCCGATCCAACGTTAGCAGACCTTTTAAATTAACGAAACATTGCACGTAACATTTAATATCGTGCAAATGTTAGTTAGAAGATAAAATATTTGCATATTTATAAACACCCAAATATAGCGAAAGCAAGCGTAACTTGTGTTATAATAAATAATGTATATACGTGCAAATAAATATACAACAAAAGATAGTAATATAAAATAAAAATAATTGTGTAATAAAGTGCGTAAAAAATAGAATTTCGAGAAACGAAATGAAATCATAATTACCGCTTCTATTTGCAAGACAGAAGAATAATATCCTCTACGACTCTTCAAGTTTTGAAGTGATTCAATGCATCATATTACGACTCACTTTTCAATGTCCCTTTTAATAGCATTCGTTGCATCCTTGCGGTCCTTCATAGAAGTATCCTTAGTGGTCAAGTCCTGCACTTTCTCCGGAAAATCCTGAACATTGTTTTCTATATCTGTTTGCGTACCGAAATCTCGGCCATTTATAGCTCTGTACTTGCTTGGCGTGAGTAATCTATTCTCTACGATCATCGATGATATCCTGGAGGAATTTGGGGTAAAGTTCGAACTGCCTATATTCTGTATGAAGGTATTCAAGCCTACAGATAAATTACTGTTCGAATTATTTTCTAATCTTCTTGGTGTTGGAGTCAACACCAAGTTGACCAATTGTAGATTTGCCTTGCTGAGTAGTTCCGAATCTTCAAGTCGACCACTTAGCACAATGGCTACGTCTTTACTAACAGGAACTTGGATTGGTTTTATGTCATCCATATTTTGTTCTGATTCGTTCATCGTATTATTCTCATCGCTATTGTCATTGTGTGTTTTGTTACTATCGTTATCAACATTATTATATTCCCCTGTATTTGATATTTCTTTTTCGACAGTTTTGTTTTCGACATCGTCATTATTAGAAGATAGATTCTGTTGACTTCCTGCACTCGCGCAATTTTGACCGACCTGGTTTTCATTCGAAGTATTGGATTCACAGTTTTTAAGAGATGCAATGGGATTCTCTTCGCTATTTTTTTCGCACTTTCGCCGAAATTTCTTTTGTTCTTTTGCTAAACGCTCTGCTGCTTCTAACACTTCACGCATCGCCTCAGCTTGTCTTAATTTAGCCGCTTCTCGGTCTTTTAATTTTCTTTGTTCTTCCTCAAATCTAGGATAAAGATGATTTCGTATAGACTTATTGAATTAATTATACTTATATTTACTTGGTAGAGACACGTATAATCAGTTGTAAAAATAAACTCAATATATTTATACCTTTCCTTCTCCTTTTCCCTTTCTCGTTTGATTCGTTCTTCCTCTAATCGTTCCTCCCTCAAACACCGCTCCTTCTCTTCTTTCCTTTGTCGATCCTTTTCTTCAAGTTGTTTTTTAATCGCGCTCTGAAGTTCTAGAGCTTTTTGTCTTCTTACTTCTCGTTCTTGAAGAATTTGTGCATCGACAGGAATATTTTGACCACGAAGATAAGTCTTGTTATCGGATCCGATCGAACCTACCGTTGAGCTGTCTGAACTACTCGCACTCTCGTGATTAATAACCAGAACCTTGATAAATATTAATATAAAGTTACAAATTCTGATTATAGGAGATAATAGCTAACATGATATATATCAATAGAAGGTACGATATTTGTTCTATTGATTTAAATTTGTATTAAATAGTTATCAAAATCGAGTTACAAGGTATTTCTGATAGTCATACTTGGCTCGAATGTCCCAATCTTGACAACCAAGACGGTGGTGGTGGATCTCCTCGTGTAGTCTCCTGACCCCAGACACCGCCCCATCTTGGCCTGTTAAGTTCGCCTATTCTACCATCAGATAATCTCCTCGATGGTGGTAATGAACTTTCAGGTGTTGTGTGATAAGGATTCTGCCACGTCTTTTCGGTCATGTCCGCTCCTAGTGACTTGCAACTGGGCAACAGCGCTACAGAATAAAACAGGAAATTACCTATTATTTAAAAACAAATATTATTTTATCGACAAATGTGAGTGCTTCTTTTTTAAAAAAATCGAACATAACTCTCCACATACATATGTAAGAAACTGTAATAACTAATAATAGGAAGTAAATAGCTTAAGGCAAGAACAAGATGATTCTAAAAATCGAATTCGTAGATGACATACTCTAACGTGTCATGAACTTATGCAATATGATCTGGTACTTACTGTATGATATAATATGTTAAGCTTCTTACTCCAAAATCTACCATACCAACTTACTTCCTTTCGCTGATACAGGTATGTCTACAGAGTCGCTGGCGTAACCGGAAGTTTCCCCTTCGCGTTCTTCACCTTGCGAGCCGTACTGATTGTTTTTCGAATTCTCGTAACGATCGTAAAGTCGACGTTTCTCGGAATGATAGTGTAAGCCTTCTGTAGCGAAGTCTCGTTGTTGGCCCTAAAATACCAAGCAATGAATTTGTTCTATAAAGGCAAAATAAAACGGTTCGCGTGACGAGAGAGCAATTCCCTACTTTTTCATCAATCTGGATATCGTGTTCCCTTTAACGCGCATATAAATATACATATACATATACATATACATATACTTATAGTTAGATATGATTACTGTACCAGTACGAGACAGGGACGACAAACCGTGATAGGGTTCTGTATCGACTTTTGAGATTTGTAGGGTCTGTTTGCTATCTTGACATAGGTTTAAGCTTAAGTGAATACGATTGCTTTGCCTTTATCGTGTTTCGTTATTTTAACGAGAACAGTTTTTATAAAATAAATGCTTCGTAGGAAAAGAATTATTTTCTATTTTAAAAAGGAATTATTATAAATATATTCTGTTATAGCTATATTTCCTTAAGTGCTTATATTATTTATTGCGTTATTGATTGCATTGAAAATATTTGGATTTATTTTATATTGTTATATTGTTATTTTATATGAATTTTAAAAATATGTAACTATCTTAAATTTTATATACATATAACTCGTTATGTAGCATCATAATTTTCTTCCAGTTCAAACTACAACAATCTATAGCAAATATATGTAATTGCTTCAACTTTACACATACAGTGACTTCCAAAAGTGTCGCAACACCCTTTGAAACTGAATTTGGTCATTTGGTCCAGTTTTAAAAAAGTTATTCAGTCTTAAATAGTGTTGCACCAGGTGTGGTAGTCATTGCATGCCTCATGTATATTCAATATGAAAATTGGGATATGTACAAAGTATGTAATTTTGGTAAGAAACTTGGTTATATACAGACAAGGAGTAGTCAAGAGGTGAGTGAACTTTGGTTGGAAGATAAGAATCGATTTGCCAGACTGCCTTACTTTTGCTTTCCCCTCACGAGTAACACACAATCACGTATAACTTTCAACACAGTCTCGAAGCGGCAATTAAAAGCACGTGCTCATTTGTTATTTCGTTATCATATAGAACGGCTTTTAGAACAAATTTTACGTAATGAATATTCAAAAATAATCAATCATACACAATACATAAGCGCGGTATGTAGCGTAAAAAGTAGGACAATGTTACGAATTTTCAAGTATAAAAAGAAATTACGATCATCTTAAATTCTGCACTACATATTTTGTTGTTCGCTTACCTTCTTTATATATTTATATATGTATCGTTTTACAATATTTTTTATTTAATAAAAATCGTATGTCTAATAAGTAACATATCCCGTTAGAATTTGTAATTTATAATTTACAATTTATATTTTATAATCGTTATTCCTGGTCACAATCATTGAAAGTAATCGAATATTTTTGTGAGCCCCTGTATGTTGACGAACCTGACAATGATATTGTTGCTGATCCTTGTTATAAATCGGTGGTAAGCTCGGACTTCTGTGCCTAATCTGCGAAACTTCCGACTGCTCGTGTAGATTTATCAAGCTACCACCATTGCAATCCAGACATTTTACACTCGTACCGCCGTTTCCGGAACTCTCTGTCACCAGACTCTTCAGGCTGACGGTGCTTCCATAATGTCCAGCAGCACGAAAAGGTTTCGAGGACGATTGCTTGTCTTTCGTTTCCGTCAAGGACATTCTTGCGCCATTCGGATAGGTGCTGCGTTACACGTTTTATTAATACATCGTACAATAGTAATAGAAACACCTTGATTTACAATCGGATCGATGCGAGCCTCTCTGGCTAACATTGAACACGTTTATTTAATATCACTAATCTAACGAATTGGGTACGAGTACTTTGACCCTATTCGATTGTTGATGAGTTCTTGAATAATTTAACAAAATTCTTTAGCTTTTATATGGAATTTATGTTCATAATGCTTACTATATTAACGTATTAACCGAGAAAGATGAGTTAACTCGTCACTCAGATTGCCAATCTCTTGGATATAATAATATCTTTATTTAAACTTTCAATTTTGCAAAAACCAGAAATCTAGCTGAAACTAATTTAGCTTTGGTAACATCTGATTGGATGATTATGAAAGTTTCTGGTTAAAGGATAATCCGTTTAACAGATGAAATATCCTTGATCTACTCCTCTAGTGTCTAAATATTATTTTAAGTTATATACGAAAACACGAGCAATTGAAAAATAATTATACGTAATGTCTATTTGATTACTTAAACATCATCTTCTTAATAGTTTTTTACACGACTTACTCTGTACTTAGAATAAATTCAATTAATAAATATATTTAAAGAGTCTTGGTGTTTTTGAATGAAAATTTTAAAACAACTAAATTTATTGTGACCTTTATTGTATTTTTGGTATACTTACCGAATATTGGTGCGGATATTGATGTTATTTTTCAGAAGGCCCCAACTTCCGCCAAGACGTGCCATTTCTTCTACAGTATCCGTATAAAGTATTAATTTGCCGCGCAATATTATCATATTTTCATGCTAATATCTCTCTCATATTTAATTCAGTATGTACATAAATGAACATTATTTTGTATTCTCTACTGGCTACTTCTATTAAGATTTCATATGACCTAATGTAATTTACATTTCCATCTAAATTTACTACGATTTCGATACGGTACACAGCACGCGATATGCTATTTTTGTATCAAATATATTATTGCAACTTTAGTTTTCATATTTTTCAATATCTACGATCATTTTGAGCAAATCTCAAGGACGCTAAATTTTTTCCCAAGATTATCGAGTATAGGATCATTCGAATGATTGGAATTTTGAGACCTACCTCTCTCTCTCGCCCATTGGATCCTTTTTTGTTCCACTAATGACGTTCTCCCGAACATTGTTGGCGCGCGACACGTTTCGCGCGAAAAGAGATTTGCACGTTCGGTAATGAGGATACGGTCAAATACGTAGGGAAAAAATAAAACAGAACCTACATCAATCAGTCCTTATTTAATGCCAACGCACGGCAGTTTTACCTATTTAGCCGTTTTCGATCTCCGGGCGATGAATCATCCAATGTTTCGGTGCACGATGACTTCCGGCGCGAATTTGAAACCCTTAGATGTCAAAAGACGTTGCCTGAGTTCATCACAGGTCGTGTCAATATTTGAGACTGCGGTAGGCCTGCAAGACTGTACAAGGTTCACCTGACAAGTACACACACGTGTGGCTTATATTAAATGCGAAAGGAACGCGCGGTCGCGATTCGATCGTGCGGTACGTTTCTATGGGAACAATCGTGAATCAACCACGGAACCTTTTACACTATTGTCAGGGTCGATAATATTGACCAGATAGGCAAGATAAGGGATAATGACCTCCAACCGTCTATTTGACGGTCAGAGATCAAATCTTCGACAGTGGCATATGAACGTATGTAAGTGCATTGTTGAAGAGATAAAACTGCTGTAATGAATAACAATTTAAATATCTGTACCAATGTAAAGCAGAAGATGCAATGTTTCATAGCTTTCTGCACGACTTACGAATATCAGTGACATTTCAATTTAAAATTCTTATTTTTTATATCAATTTTTCGTAAATGTTATTTTATATGGAAATAGAAACAAAGATCACACGTATATTTATGTAACGAAGAAGATTTATTTTACATAAGTCCTTTATGTTGAGCAAACAAAACCTCATTGTTATTAATATAACAAGTACATGTTTATTTAGCTATTCAACCAATTCCATATTTCTAATTTAGTTTGTCTTAGATTGGTATACTAGATAGATGTAATCTAAAATTATATAATTTATTTGCAATATATACGTATTCTGTTAATACATTTTATGTATAGTTTAAATATCATCTACAGATATGCTGTTTTATAAAATTGTAAATAAAATATCATCATTAAGTCTTACATAAAACCAATATTTATAGGATAAATAAGTAATTTTGTTAGCTGTAATTGGAACTTGTTTCATATATGCCGCTTTTAAACGATATTATTATGAAAATACACGTTGCTACCATCTGTTATTAAAACTGTAAATTGACAATTAACGGGTTTCTCTAGCGACATCTTGGAACGGTAAAGTTATCAACATAAATGCACGTTCGCCCGGGAAATCTTTCTTATGAAAAATGGAACTATATTACAATGTAAAGCAACGTCTTTCCTGTTTGCCACAATCTCCTATTTCTAATTGTTTCCATTTGTTTAATTTTTATAGTCCTAGTCCTAAAACATAAATAAGTTCTGAAAAACGTAACATCGCTATTAAGAATTCTTACGTGAAAAATTATACTTTATTAGTTTTTTATTCAAAAGAAAATATCTAACAATACTAAAGTATTATATCGTATTTGTGAATATCAGTATAAAAATGTTTATCAAAAATATAATTACATGTTTATTTATGTAATAATTCGTATTTTCAACGATAGTGGCGTGCATGATGTGATTTTATAATCGGAATTATTTGTAATCCGTTTGCTTTAAATGTATACATATGAAAGAAGTAAAACATGTCTTTAGATCAAACAGTGTGTGAAGGTAAAAGTAACAATTTAGTAATTTAAACGATTAATTTAACGCATTTAGTGAGAAATAGCAGTAATGTTATAATAGCAAATACAAGATCAGTTTTCAGGTTATATTGTGTTTGCTTGTAACTTCTAACTCTTTGTTGTTTTCAGATCTGAAAGCTTTTGAAAGACGACTTACTGAAGTAATTGCTAGTTTACAACCAGCCACTTTGCGTTGGAGAAGTATGTTTTTCTATTTATCTGTGTCTGTTATATTTTATAAAACTCTCTTATTAATGATAATGTAACGTTAATGTTGCTTATTCATTTTGTTACTCGATGTAAATTTATTCTATGTATATTTAATGTAACACTATTTTCAGTGTTGTTAGGTTTCATTTCTGTGTGTACCGCTGTTGGCGCATGGCATTGGTTAACAGATCCAAATACACCAGCAGTATCATTTACACAAAGTCTATGTAATCATCCATTTTTTGCAATTGCTAGTATTATTTTAGGTAAGCATGATCAACATGATCTGTGTTGTCTCTGGTAACATATATATAGATATAGAAATGGATACATTTAATTTGTTTCAGTTATATTATTTATGATGGGAGTTCATAGACGTGTAATTGCACCAAGTATCATAACTCAAAGAGCTAGAAGTGTTCTTAGTAATTTTAATATGAGTTGTGATGATACTGGGAAGCTCATTCTTAAACCAACGAGATCACGACATCATGAAACTTAAAAACTAGAAATGATATAGATTTTATGTTAGTTTCTGAAGTGTTCATTAATACCTGAATTGATATGCAGGGTGTCTATAAAAAATATATGTATACTATATGTATAAAACACATTTTTGATACTAGTGTTAAATTTAAGATATTTTCTTGTTGTACTTAGTATTTAAAAGATTCAAGTTGGTATCTTTTATTTTTTAAACTCTATTCATATATTAAAATTGATACACATATAAAAAATGTTGTATTTCATAAAATTATTTTGAAAAATAGTAAAAAATGTTTAAATTATATATATTCCATGTACATTCATTTTAAATACTCTTAAACAATAAACATAGTAAAAATGATTGCCAACAGGTGATACAATAATTTTCATTTGTATCGAAGCAATAACATTTAATAGGTTTACAATGATTTATTTCAAAGCAATGATAAATGTAATTTGATATATATTTTATTTCATGTACGTCATAACTTCCTAAATAATATAAGTTATAAATAATATAGTTCTTAAATACAAGAATATTTGTAATGTTCTTATTTATTGTGTGTATATATACGTAAACATATGTATATGACAAGAGATATAAATATTATATATTTATTTGATTGAAAAATATTCGCGATGTTATATATCTAAATTAAAAATTATATATATACAATATTATATATATTATTTACATATATATTGTGAATATTTTTCAATAAAATAAATATATAATATTTATATTTCTTCCCATATATTTGCTGAGAGTTGATACATGTTAAAATTTTTGTTTAGCATTTCATTAATATTTATGACATGTATAAAGATATAAGTATAAACGTAAGGTGTTGTAGTAATTTAAATTCATATATAGATAAATGATACATGTAACATCATAATTGTATATATATATATATATATATATATATATATATATATAGAGAGAGAGAGAGAGAGAGAGAGAAATGTAAAATAAATTTTATTAGTATACTTTAAACAAGTAAAATTCTTTGTTATATTCATTAAATATACATGTAATGTACTATTTTAAATTTTATATGCAGATTAATTTTTATTTTTGTTGGTCGTGTGTGTGTTTCTTTTTATAATAACTTTAATTACAATTGAACTATTTTAAATCATAAACAGTATTATCATACTATAAGTAATGAAACATAGACAATAACATTGAAATATTTACTGTAAAGCAGAATTATGACTATTAAATGAAACATACTATTATAACGATCAAAACATTTATTCGTATTAATATTCTGCATATTATTACAATTTTCGCAATGCACAATCACGCGATTTATTTCGTACAATATTACATATACAATATTATTTATTTACGCAGATCAGTATTCATTCAAAATCAACTATAGCATTATGTATTTAAGACGCGTTTCTCAGTCCCAGTATTACATTACCTACGATATATATATACAAGGGATAATTACCAAGTATTATAAGTGTAACATTCTAATTCTAACATTGCTAATAGCAATGTCTGGACAACTAAAAATTTTCTGTATTTGCCAATTTCTAATTGCATATTTTTAACATATATAATATATTTCGTTATTTCATAAATATATACTTTTCTTTTTCATTTCTATTGGAAGTTTTCAATTGAACAATTAAATTGAAAACAAAATTTCCAATTTGTATCATTTAGAACTTCAAATAATGGACATGTTTATTCATATTTTTCTTCCGTTTTATTTTTTTATAATATATTCGATTTACAAGTAATATATTTGAAAGTTATAAACTTATTAAATACTTTTTATGAATAAAATATGAAAGCAGGAACATTGTTAATTTTGGACCAAAAATTTTTGTTTAATTTTTCAAGATATCCTAGTAAAAATTAACTTTCATTTGCGTTTTACTTAAAAACCTAAAAAAAAAAAAAAAAAAAAAAGACAAAAAGTAGGTAGTTTACAAATGAAATGTAACATTGAAAATGACTGGCACTATAGTTTTATAAATTCTGAAATGTTATACAATTACTTGGTTCGTTTGCTTTATTCACATTACTAAAATATTTTGTAAAACGATCCTGTGATATTCATTTATCAGTACCTTTCTTTGTAATTACATGCGAGGATCAATATTTAATGTATTAAATATTGAAAAGTATAAAGTTATAGTATAAGATATATTTCATCACAAAAACCAAGCTAACATAGCATGGTTGCACTTATTTATGCATGGAACTAAAAAATAATTCAGTAATCGTGTTTTCTAAACTCACGTGCTAGTGCATAGAAAACAGATCACCAGCTGAAGGAAGTGGTGCCAATCCGCCTGTAACATCAGGTAATTGTGTCAAATCAGGTAAATTGGAAATGTGTGATTTCACCTCAGATCGGACAGCGCATACTTTTTTAAGTTTTTCTTTATAGTCCTGTAACATTATTAAATTTTATATTATATATATATTTTTTTTTATTTATATATATACTTTTTAAATAGATATTTGTGATTTATTTTCTAAAAAGAATACAATCGTACTTCTAATGTTGCTTGCGCCTGTTGAAGTAACTGCCTTTGTGCCAAAGTGTAATCTCTGAGCATAGTTAGCAATCTCCTTCTGTCTTCCATTTCTGCTTGGAGTCGTCCGTTATAATCTGCTAACAATGCAGCAGCTTCATTTACTGCAACACTTAATTGATCTGCAGCTGCTCTGTCTGCTAAATTCGCAAGAAGCGAAACTTCAGAAACTTCTGGTGGTAAAGAGGCAATACGTTCTCTAACACCAGCATCTGAAGATGCTGTGTTTTCCAAATCCTGAAATAGAGAAGGCATTCTTTAATAATTGCCTTCAATATGTTCATGTATATATACATGTTTAATGTATTTGTCTTATACTATTTACATGATCATATGAATGGATCATTTAAGAGGGTGAGGTATTCTTTTACATAAAATTACGTTTTATTAAATAAGAATATTATTTCTAAAAAGACTAAAAAGGCTATATATGAAAATTTTAAGTAAATCCAATGTTACTATTTTATTATTTATGCAATAAATAAATAAACATTTTTTAGTAACAAAAAAGAAAATGTATTGTGAAGTAGATTAAGAATAAAAAAGATGGTTATGAAATGATTAAAATTTCTATTGGGGATGGAAATATCAAACTGTAAATATGCTTGCCAATATGCCTTATGGATTCAACATATATTTTTCTATATATAAGATAGTTTATTGCTAACGATACATATTCCGAATTTTTGTTGTTTTTATAAATGGTATTAACCATTAAGGCTTTGATGAGTTCCTCTGTTTCCGGTGGGTCTCCAGCAGGAGTACGAGGACTTAGTGTTACATGTAGCTCTTTGGTTCCATCCACTTCAACCTCAGTCTCTGATTTCTTTCTCTCCTTTTTATCTTTCTGCAATGTATGATACACATAACATAATTAGAAATATTATACTTAACATCATCTGAAATCAGTGTTTTATGTTACCTTTACTTTTTCTATATCATTCTTAAATTTCTTTTTTGGAGGAGGTGTTCCCGGATCTTTTGAGGTATCTGTAAAAGCAGCCTTAAACTCTGCAATTTGTGCCTTATCATAAACTCCTCTTTCTTCCCAAATTTGAAGGAGCCTATTTAATCTCTCCCTTGTCTTTTCATCAAATCCTTTCATATGTTCAAAAGCTTTTGGTAAAACTGTCTCAAATTCTTTTCCAAACTCTGGTCCTTTCTTTTTACTATTTTGAATAACATCATTTGCCAAATACATAAACATCAGCTTACGATTATCCTTCACTGTAAAAATGTTAATAATAATAATACTTGATAAAGTATAAATTTATCAATTTTATAAATCAATTGTATATAAAAAAATATAAACTAATTTGCATTTTTTCTGTTAAAATTGAAATTGTAACGAAATGTAATATATGAGAAAAGTTGTAATTATACAGTAAATCAGATTTATTATAACACTTTATTATAAAATAAATTATGACAGTTATGAAATAATTAGTTCAAACATATATTATGTAATACAATTACAATGTGACAAATGAACAACTAACATGTAAAAAGTGGAGAAATATTTTTAAAAACCTTTAAATAATGATGTCATTTATATTAAGAATTAATAACAATTACATTGTATATGTGAAAGCATATTATGTGCTGAATTTTACTTTTACATTGAAAATTATAATATCATGTAAAATATAACATATTCTGATTGTATTAAATAAATACTAACGATATAAATACAATTTTGCAGTTGACATACTGTTACGAAAAGTATGTTCATAATTACGTAGCGAAAATCTAACTTGCGAGTTAACCTAGACATTTTTCGAAGATTATTTCACATGTATTTGATTTGTAATACTTTTTTAAAATAATTCGATAAGAAAATAATATTCGACCACGTGTCCAAAGTTTTAAATATAGAATAAATAGCAAAGATATACTTACGACAAGCGTCACGTACCTTTACACATCTCTTTAAACCAGACTTTCACGATGGTCGGATGATGTTTTCTGTGGTGAATTAACCAAAGAGAAAGTGTTTGAATGCTTTGTTGAGAGGGGTTTAAGTCCATTAATCTTTTCACAAGTGCACTTTCTGTAAACCCTGTCATTTTTAAATTAGAACGTTTGTTTTGTCAGCAAAAGATGTATAAAACCGTACGTATCCCAACTCACGAGCCGCACAACTGTACGACTCAACAGCTGAAATACAAACACGAACGGCGTATAAAACGTTGCACTTTACCGCATATTATTTTCGTCATTTCAACAACCAACGCCACCTTTCCGAGACATTTTCGAACTATATCGCATTGCGTTGTTAATTTCATGATCGATAATTCAAATATTACAGTACAGATAAAATACTACTCGTATTTTCTGGTGGTCAATGACAGTTATTATCGTATTATATATGTCCATGTGACAGAATTTTTTACATTATTTTACTTGAAGAAGAAACAATTCATAATATTAGTAAGTATACGCTATCAAAGCAAAGTGTATACTAATTTCATTTTATATATATAAGAGGTATTAAAGGTTTTTTAAATGAGACAAATCAATAAGTATAGACAAAAGAAATATAAATGCATATATATATATATTAAAGAATAAAATTCCAAATTCTTCTTTATCGACTGTGCATGGTTTTGGTAAGAACCACGAGTAGAGGATACTGGATCGCCTTGAATAGAGCGCAGCAGTGATTTCCAGAGACCGCCAGAGATCAGTGCGTCGTCGCAGTCGAGGGATGAAAAAGGGATTATGTATCGTTGGGTTAGTTCGTTCTTCGAACCTGCCAATTCGTATTTCGTGTTTCGTTGCGCGTGAGACTTGTGCGATCCTCGAGCGAGGCTCATCGTAATGGCCGCGACCTGACTCGGGTGGTGTGCATGCGAGCTGCCGTGTTCGCGTTACGTGAAGTAGACGAGCAGAAGAGGAGATAGAGTAAAAGAAATACAAGTAACGAGAAAATACGACGGAGTTTAAGGTTACCCGATTTCCGTATATATCGTGAGTGCGTGTGGGTGGGCGAGGTGGGTTGAGCTTGCAAAAAATCTGGAGGACGGCAAATCATGAACGAGGATAGGAGTGAAGAGGATCCATTAATGGATCTCTGGTACAGCAATTGGGAACAACAGTGCGTTGAGGCGCTGGAAACGGAACCGGATTATGAAACGCAACTGCATAACGAAAAGGAACTCTATTCCCATCAGATGTGGACGAGTTTTCAGACGACAGCGTCGGCCATCGCCCAGCTGTACAAAGGCAAGTTAATTTAACGATAATACCGATCGCCGTTCCTGTCTTCCTTTTTGCTCATCTTCAGAACGAGTTCTATACGATGTTTACGAGCAGCAAAACGTCTTGCTACCTCGCTGTAGTTACCATTTCGCGTGACATCCATTTTGTGCGACGTACGAGAGGATACGCCACTGTTCTCGCTTCTCGTTTGCTTCGATTCCCTTTTTTCGCCGCGTGTTGCATATCGATTTGATCGTGTAACCAGTTCCTTTCGGCTTTGCTCTTTTACAGATCGTATGCTGGGTGTCTCTCTATGGCTACCCTTCCAGACTGCCGCAGGTACCGTCACGTCGTTGTACAAAGGTGCGTGCACTTCCTTGGTCTCTCTTGTCAACAATGTGAGCAAGATAAACCTACATTCTGTCTTTCTCTCTCGTGATCTTTCTTTCTTTCTTTACGATATTATTTTTTTTGTGTCAGCTTTTTTTTCTCTTTTTTTATCTACAGGTTTACTATTCGGTCATCCTTTTGCACAGCCGTCATCCACACACAAACATACATCTACATTCACAAACATTGATAATGTGTTTGCATGTACATGTGCGTCAGAACGCTTTGCACAGCTGACCAATACTGAAGGTCAGCTGTTAATTGACGCAAACTTTCAGGACTATTACGAATATTTATAGAAAACAGAAGTACATTCCTATCATTTTCCGAAAATTAGATCATTCTTGCAGATAATTATGAGTCATATAATAAAATAATATCAAATGTTCATCAGTACAAGTTTTATATGTGTTGACTATGATGCTTGTTTTATAAGTAATTATTGATATTTTTGAATTGTTTATTTTGAAATAAATTTAATGGTTCTTTACGTTAAAATTTTGATATGTTCTATCCTATTGTAATTTAAAGAAAGCTAATATTGGCATTTTTAAATTATTATTTTAATTTCTAATAATTCTTTCAAAACGTTAATTGTTTTTATGAACATTAAATTTAAGTTTATGACCATATTACAAAAGATTTTAGTTTTATTTTTAATCTTAATAACGTAGATTTCTATTTATTTCAAATATCTATTTAACTATAACTATTTGCGGATAACAATTTTTCCTTTTTTCATTAGTTACTTATGCTGATAATCATATATGTTATATATTTAACACAGTTTGGTATATAAGTGTAACATATATTTTTACAGATTCAATGGACAGCATGCGTCGCTGCAGTGAATTAGGTGTAGAAATGGGACGACAAAAACGTTCCAAAGAAATAATGAATTGGGCTAGAAAAAAGAGACGTATGATTCGTAGAGAAGACCTATTAGCATATCTCGCTGGAAAATCACCTCCACCTCGATCACATTCGCACAGGTAAGTATCGTATCAATATCTTTAATAATATTTCATGTACAAATAAAGGCGTTTTCTATAGTTTTTGTATAAAATAAATTCCAGGAGCTGGGGAAGGCATTAATGTCATGTTACTGTACTTCACTATGAAAAAAATCTTTTAAATGTTTTATTTTATAGGACCAATAACTTTTATAAGGTTTGTCTTATTAATGGAAGTAACACAGATGTAAAATGAGCATTAATAAACTTTTGCAGAAGTTCACCTAAGCCAAGAATGATGGTGTGTAGTTCACCTTCATCAGAGAGTTCATCGCCAAATATGGTTGTTGCACCAACACCACTATCTGGTAGTGATCCTGATCCTGAATTACATACATTTAGAGAAGCAATTGCATTATCTGGTAAAAAATGTTGCAATATAGTAGTAGTAAATGTATAGTAGTAAATGTAAAAAAAATTAAGCTTACCATGAATTATTGAAATCATTCTGTGTTAGTTATAATGATGGAAAGATCCTTATGTTGATGTTCAAATTCTGTTCACTGTAATTAATATTGTCTTTAAATAATCAAAATATCTTTTTAAAAATTGTGTGTAGGTTCGCCAATATCTCGGCGCGCTGGGAGACAAGCCGAATTGTCAGCCTTTATTACTAGCGAATTCGCTCGACATCATAAACGGCCTGCTTCACACGATGTGGATATGGGATCTCCCACGCACAAACGTTCGCGTTTCATGTAACGGCGCGCGATGTGTAAAGTAGCCTCGCTCCCTTGTTTCCCATTAATTAATCAATTGATAAATTAATTATTAACGGTTCAACTCCCCTACATAGTTCCCGGTTAAACATAATCACTTCAAGAAGGTGGCAGTGACTTGCATTGCCATATGAAACACGTTCGTATATCTCAATTGTTATAATATTTGCCAAGTTATATTATTATTATTATTTATTAATATCAACTCTAAAGTTTTCATTCTACTATTAATGATTAGAGCAATTAATTTAGTTATTAAATAATTAATTTAATTGCGAGGAGTAATTAAGCTATCGAAATTACTGTGTCATCGATCGAAGAAATATTAATTTGTTAACTTAAGTTTTTAAAATTATTACAAAAAAATGATTAGAATTTATTTGAAAATTATTTATTTATTTATATATATATATATATATACAACTTGTACCCTAATGAAAACGTGTTATAAAATACCATTCAAAGTGCCCATATGGAGTGAATGTCATTGTTTCTTGTGCAAAATTCTGTATATGTGATTATTAGTTGATCAATTTGTAAACCAAGAGTTATATATACCTTGCCAAACATACTATGAGATGTTAAAAGCTGCAACAAACATGCTTTACACATAATTAATGTGTATCTTGAAATTAGCAGCTAATATTTCGTGATATTTTTTAGCCAGTTCATAATGTACCGTAATTTGTTCGAGTGCGATGTTTGACAAGTGATGAATTGGTGATCTAGTATTTTGTAATTATATTACTGTCCATGATTGTAATTTTATAGGAGAAAAAGGGAACGGGGAGAAAATGACTGTAGATTGTTCTTTCACAATCCAAAGGATCGCTTCTCTGATTATAATATTGTTATGATTATTAAATGATCATAGGTAATTCGTATTTGGACGCTTTTGTGAATAAAAAGATCACATTTTATACGACTTTTGTTGGTGATATAAGGGAAATATGTGATGTGAGAGAGAGTAAGAACATAAATGAAATACAATGAAAAACAATGTGTTAATGAATTGGTTTCTGTAATTCTGTAATTTTTATTTATCATGTAAAAACAAGGGATCTACATTTTTTGTTGTATGACCTCTATATGATGTAGAGGAATCATAAAAATGTCTTTTGGATAATATATTTAATTGTTTCTGCAATCCGTCTTGTTTGTAATTGTGCATCTGCTTTATTTGTTTTGTGTGCGATCCCTTGGAAGCAATCGAAAAGTGTTTGCTACCATGTTTTACGCGTCATGACATCCACGCCTAAGTTTTAAATAACGTGAGATCGAGTTTAGAAGCAAGGTTCAAGGAAAATGCTGAAAAATGATGTTCACGTCTTATTCTTTCCATATGTGTCGCGGGTGCTCATAATTGTGTAACTAATTGATAAAAGGTTCTTAAATAGACTTTGTGTAGTTATAAATCTTAAGCAAGTTAGGGTAAGCAATGCTTATATCAAACAGAATTGACAGATAAAATTAGCGGATCGGTGGAAAAGCTCTATAAAAAGTTTCTTCCAATCTTCTTGTATTTGACATCAATGATGGAAGATTATCATAGTATCGAAGTTGATTTTTATTTTTTTGCGTATTTGTTACAAGCAAAGGGTTGAGCAGTGTATAGTGAAGATGTGTCTCAGGCGAAATCAGCATGAAAATCGTGAAATGTAAAGGTATCTACTTTTCCACAATTTCTAGTATGGATTTAATCAATAAACGAGCTTTCCGTCTTAGACGTAGCCATTGTCAGAGAGACACAGGCAGCTCTTCGCTGTACATGTATATACACATATACACATGTAATGTATATATGTGTATTTGTACGTATACGTGCATATTTTATAAGAAGCATTATGTTCAAAGAGAGAAGTTGAAATAGAGTGATTCATCACTCGAATTATAAGGTCACTGTACATGTATATTATTTCTAGTGTTGTGCCTCGTAACTGCTTCTACTTGAATTTTGAAGATCATCAATTATAGGAAATTCGAAAATGTTTTAATCGAACTGCCTATAAATTTATTTAAGAACAAAGTTCATTCTTCCTATTCACGTTTCGAATTTCCTTCCATTCGTTCTTCGAAAATCACTTAGGAGCAAACTTGTTTCTGTTTGTTTCCTTCTCCACATCGTTTGAGCACCGTTCCGGAAACAAGCGAAAAATTGTTATTCAGTTGTAAATATAGCGTATGTTTATAATGATAACGATAAACAATAGCCTTAGGGGTATTGCTAATATTATCATTATTGATATCGATAACTATGCGATAGCTTTAATAATATTTATCATATGATCGGCAATTAATAAAACACCCGGATTCCACTTGACTCAATTTTCCTGACCACTTTGGTTACGCAGGGTCACGTTTTTGAAACTTCTGAAAGTTCAATTCAAACGAAATGTATAATACTATATCGAGAAGTATCTTTGTACGTAAAAAATTTAGTCGCATTATTTGTTTCTAAGTTTTTCAGACGATAATATTCTATTGATCTGATTCATTTCTTGGTAGATTTTCGTACAAAGGTAATTCTACTTAAACATTTACATAGAAGAAAGTAACACGCTGAAGATGCCATACTTAGGAATACGTTATTGATAAGAAAATAATAGTCAATGATGGAACATCGAGTCATTTTGTACAGGCATTGTCATCTTTATTTTCCCTTTCTTAGCAAAGAGATATTTTCGATTTATATTTGAGAGGTTTGCTTTTGGTCGTAAGAAAATCGATATTTGTTTATAATCTAATAACGTGTTACTTGTTCGACTATTTTCAAGAATTTGTTACTATAATTGACATTTTCCTACCTTGTATAATCCAAGACTATTCATACACTTCGAGACCAGCAAACTAAGTTTTCCCACGTATATAGGGAGCTTTCCCTTTCTCATAGGAAGTTAATCTTGCTAGTAATCTATGTTGTCTTTTATACTGATACAATATTTTTTATTTATACAGTCAGTGCAAAATATTGTGCATAGTTTCAAAAGAAAATATACGGGTTTATTAAAATTTCTTATCATTTATAATGAAAACTGCTAGAAGGTGATATGTTTTATAAGTAAATATTTTGAGATTGTAAATGGATAGGAAACGACATGAATATCATATCTTTTATGGAGAAATTAAATTTTACGTTATAAGTAACCTTTTTGTGAATCGATGACTTCCGTGTTTCTTTAATGAAATTTGTAATTCATACTTGCTGCCAAAAGGAGTTTCCAATGAAATTGCCATTATGCAAAACCGACTGTTGTGTATAGAAACAAAAGACATAGCTTATAGGGCTCTGAAATTAATCGATTAATAGTAAAAATAAATTAATCCGTTTTTATATTAATAAATTGATAGTACTCTAGAATAATCGGACAAGTTGAACATCAATATTTATTATTTATTAATCGATTAATCGGGTAGCCTTAGTAGGTGAGATCGCGAGGATCATTTCTGTATCATATCTTTTTCACAATACTGGTAGTTCGTACGCTAATCATACAGGTGCGTAGAAACGCGTACGTGTCACAAACACAGGGCACCAACAAATTTTCTACAAACCATTTTTTTTATTCTGATGCACATTAATCGCAACGTGATGTACTTTTTTGTCAACAAATGTATCACCAAATTCTACTTGCACGAACACGGAAAAACCGTAAGAGAACATGAAATGTCTGTTCGCGGCGAGGCGAGAAATGGTGCTGTAATTTTTTGCGACTATAAGAAGCTTGTATATTTTTGCGTCTCTTGTTTGTAAGATAATCATTTACAAATAAAATTACAAAGAAACAAATATTATATTGTTAGTATTTGCCTTTTGTCTACAAATTATTAATATATTTTTTACAAAATAAGGCTATTTTATAAAATGTTTTCGATATTTATTCGTATCATATTTACATGTTTTAGTTTTATGTGATTTGTACACTTTGTATATTGTATTTATATGACCAATAAGAAAAAATTAATTTCACTTATCCTATTGTCTAAAGAACCTATAAAGATACATTCTATTAAATTGGCATTTACATTCTCATTTACATTGATTAATTTAGTAATGTATTCTACTGTTTTAAGGCACCATACAAGCAAAAAATTAGGATTTTTGCATGATGAAATAGTATTTCAACATGTCGTCCATACAGTGAATTACCAATTTATACTTTTATGGCTTGTAATTTTTTTCCGGAAATGAGTAGATTTTTTATAGTACATTAATTATAAGGAAAATGGCAAGAAGCGATACATCGCTTCTTATGATTTGATTATAGCAAAAAATAATGTAATCTTATAACACCTATACATCCGTGTAATTAAAATAACTTTAATCATACAATCACGCAAAATTTTATACGAACTATAATTAAAACGTAAGTGCAATTGTTCGTATTGATTTTTTATATGTTGTATACAATTTAGTTTTGTATTAGAAATTAGTTGTATAATTTTTTAATAGGCACTTAAGCAATTTATTAGGCAAGATTAAAATATTCGAAAATAAAGCTAATATTCTTTTGTTTCCTCAGTAATATTTCAAGTTTCACAGTCTACTATCTTTAATGACATTTTCTGGGGCATCTAATGCTCTTTTCCTGTTAGCTATTGCATTCATTAATTTCCTTTTAGGTCCAAGTGGAAGTTTAAGTGCCGCTATATCGGTTTCAGTTAGTAACATTAGGGCTTCTAGATCAATTTGTTCTGATTCTAAAACCGGATGTACCGATGAAAGATTATTGGCAACTAAAAATCTTTGCAATGGTGTCCATTCTTCATCGGTTTCTTCCTCTATAATTATATATGATTTTATAAAAATTATTAGTATTTAAGATAAAAATTTAACAAACATATAAATATATTAACAATTTGCAATAGAATTTAGTAATATAAAGGATTTTACCTGAAAGTAAATCATCATCCCACATACTTTGTCGGCGAGCTAAACTACCTGCGCTTCCTATGCTGATTTCTTCGTTGTGCCCATTTGAGTTGGTTCTATGACCATTTATAGATCCGTTTACAGAACCATTCACGCAAGAGTTACCGTTTTGTTCATGTGCATCCACTTGCGAGACTGGTAGATTATCGAAAGTAGTTGTTATCTAAAGTTAGAAAACAGCAGTCTTCTATACACTGCTTTAAATAAAATCATTATATTTGAGACATTTCAATAATATTAATGAACTATTATTCTATTATCTATCCATTGTAATATTAACAAATTCTTTAGATGAATATATTAATATCTTTTGTTGTTAATTTTGCATTTGAAATGCATTACGAATTCAATGTCTTTAATATCGTTGAAGAAATGAGTAATATAATCAAATTGGGTGGAATGTAACTATTTAAAACAATTATCGTGAGCAGTGACCGTGTAATCATTTAATTTTACAGCTATGTATGTCATTATAACATTAATAAGTGTTGTGAAGTAAAATAATCACAAAAATAGAGCAAGCTAATGTATATTCTGTATTCTGTGAATGGTTGTTATAAAGAACGTTTCGCAATAAAAATTTTATATGTTCGTGAAATCATAATGTGAATTAATTAAAATGTCCCGTAATCATATAAGATATCATAAAATATCACGCTACAACATTTAAATTAATTAATAGGCATTTCTCGTTTAATCTCTTTTACCATGCAAAAATATAATACATAAACTTACCGCTCTTCGAAACGCTACCGATCCAAAACCAGGTCGATTGAAGATACTTGCCGGTTCCTGCAGCAAAACGTTATCTCCTACGCCATCCATATCTTCTCTATCATCTTGTTCGGTATCTTCGTCAAAGGATCGATCGCCCAAGAGATCAGGAGTACTTTGTGCTTTGCTTAGTGTACCCCAAACGTCAGAGATCTTTCCTCTCCTTCCTGCTTGTTGAGTTTGCGTTTCATAAGTTCCTACGTACATTACTTCAGAATCTCTTCTAAGACCAGTGAGACTACGTATCGATTTTTTTCCATTTACTTCAATCTAAAAATGTTTTATCAGAAAGAACACAGCTTAATTCTCTTTAATAAAAGAAATATTATATATATAAATAAAATAGATTCAATATTGATTTTTAATTATATTATTGAATTATGTTCAAAGGAACACTAATAAACTTATTTGCTGGTATTAAAATTCGTTTTTTAGTTATTTACAATCATGCTTAAAAAAATGTAAGTTTAAATATTTATTTTACCTCTACTACTTTGAAATCATCAACGGCTTTTCTTGCTAAAGCTTTTCTGCATACTGCACTGCCTTGTTTCTTTGCAGTAGTGCCAACAATATCGCTGAATGTTGGTGAAGGCTTCACTCGACCTTTGAAGGTCAAGATACTGGGTTTGTGAGGTAGAATGCCGGTTTCGTTAACCGTAGCTAAATCCAATTTCGTTCGATCTTTTGATAACTTTTTCTGTTCCTTTTCAGCTCTGATTTCCGCCATCTTCTGTTTTTTCATATATTCTTTTAACCTGTTTTATACATAATTAATGATGATAAAAATTGAAAGTGGAAGTTGTATCAGTGTTGAGGTATAACATTTTTTTACTATACTCTTTTACATATTCTTATATCTATATATTCCTTTTGTACATATTTAAATAATTGTATAAATACCTTTTTTCAGCATCTTTTTCTGCCTTTTCTCGAAGTAAACGACTCTTTTTGCGATTATTTAATTCTTGATCAGCTTGAGCAAGATCCAGAAACTGAAGAGTCATCTCTCTACCATTTATAGCAGCCAAGTCTCTAGCTGAATGCCTGTCGATATCCAATGACCAAATGTTGCAGCCGAATTTCACGAGGAACTTGACGCAATATTCATGACCCCTTGCCGCTGCCAGGTGAAGGGCCGTATTACCAAAATAATCGGTTTTGTCGGGATCCCCCCTACAAAGAAAGTTGTTAAAATACAAATTATTCCACATCTGCTACTTGTTACTCGGCACATATATTCACAAGGATGAAGTTGCGTGTTCATTTCCATATTGCTTTTGTAAATATCTTCATTAACTTTTAATTTTAAAGTTTTGAAGTACAAGGGATTATGTAGAATGGAATGTAACTAAAATAATATAGCTTGTATAATATGTGGTGTCATTATTTTCCTATTGACAAATTTGAACGACGTAGTAATAGTTTGCATTTTTACAATTGTCGTTGAAAATATATATTTTTACCCTAGGGGATTTGACCTTCGAAAACGAATGGAGGGAATAAATGAGTTCTGTAGCATTACATCCTGTCACGCAATGACACACGAGCGGAACAAAGTTCCGGAAAGATACCAGGTCTTATATCGAATTTCTATCGTTCGTCGACCACACTGAAGCCAGTCGAACGACATATGATCTTATTCATAATAAGGCACGTGCTGTCTTTCAGCTTTTATATCAGCTCTTCATGGATCGTCGCTGATCCTATGAAATAATGTACAGTCGTAAGGTATTTTCAAAAATCCCATACGAATTATCATCCAAAATAAATCTTGAGAAATAGAACATTTGTGAAATTGAAACAAATAATAGAAGACACATGAATAGAAAAATTATAGTAATATTTTATTAAATGCATTTACCCTTTTATACATATTATGTTATTAAATGATACTGTACAAAACTGTACTGTACTGTATTAAACCGTGTGCTATCCGTATATAATAATGTAAATAGCAGTAAGCAATGCGTGTAAGAAATGTGACTATTTTATATTATACTAGATTTTATATCTTTTATCGTAGTGATCAAACATTACTCTTTTTATGTATGTATTTAAAAATGTTTAAGCTTAATATGTAAATACATATAATCCATATAATTTGAATATTTTGTGATAATATTTATATGATTTATATTTCTGTTAATTATAATTGATTAATTATAGTGATATTTGATTTATTTGCTCAATATTTCAAATGTCGCGATAGAAAGTGATCGTATTAATATCAATGATCGAATTATTAAATGTTTTTGTTACTTCAAGAATAAGTAAGAATTTCTGCATTTTATTTTGTCTACAAAATGGGTAAGTAAATATTTTAACTAGAAAACGTCCAACAACGATTTTAAATGATTACATGAATGGCAATTCCTTGTTCCCCTGTTCCATTTCATTCCGTTCCCCTGCGTTTTGTTCCGTTCGTATTGTTTCCCACTCCGATTCGATTGTTTTCCATCGGTGCTTGCTTGGCCGTAATTTCCGTTCGTGGGGTCGATAGATGCCAGATTATAGCATATATTTCCGGTTTCGCACATCTGTCATCGTTTAATACAAAACTCTCGTGTATATTCATACATGTACGTACTTAAAGGAAAAAGGAAACCACGAATATTTCATATTAGAGGTATGTTTTAAAAGTAATTTTCAGCGATTAATGCAACTTTTTTCATGTTTTGTGAATATTATTCATATGGAGTATTGTTAAAGTTTCCGCGTTCACTAACCATAACGGCCTCGTACTTAATTTACATGTGACTTTCAAGGTTAACTAAAGATACATATGTATAAGCTTCTTCAATTTCGTATATTACATGTTGATAAGTCTACTTTTTTAAGTAATAAATTTGCAAGATGCCATAAATAGAAATTATTAAAAAAATCGGTAATACAATATAGTAGGACCAAATTTGTTGCAATGAGATTTTTGAATATTTTAATTGAACTATTTGTTTCAAAATATAATATTTATATTTAATTTATCTTATCTAATATTTATATCATATCATATTCATTAAGAAATTTACATTTTCGAAGTAAAATATTTTGTGCAAAAAATTACATTAAAAGTATCGTCTGTGCATGCGTGAGCAGTTACATTTTACCGCGAACCTTTTCTGTTTTAGTGCGCAGATGCAGAAATAGGAATGTAACCAGAAATAAGAAATGTTTGACGATAAAACTGTTCATCCAAGAATCGAGAGGTATTACATCGTTTCTCTTTATGGATTATATTTTCCACGAGCTATTGCAAGTGATATGGTAAATTAATATAAACATGCACATGCAGCGATAAAGTCCTCTTTTAAAATAAACTAGTTATTAATTGCAACTTGTAAAAAGAGTATAGTATAGTATAGTATAGTACAGTATAGTATAGTATAGTATAGTATAGTATAGTATAGTATAGTTTCGTAGAAACCCTGTGATGCGTATGGATGTTTCTCGAATGTGTTTATAAGTAAATAGTTTTGCGAGTATACCCTCTGGCGACGAGCAGTCTCAGAGCATCTATATGACCTTCAAAGGCTGCCCATAATGTAGGGGTCATTCCACCGTCATCCCGCGCGTTACAATCCTTTTTTGTTGCTTCTTTTAAGATGTCTAAGGCGCCATCGCGTGCAGCTCTATAGAGAAAACAATTATTTTCAAATAATCACTGATCACATATAACCGCTGAAAAATTCTGTTATACTTGATATAGTATGTTTTTTAAAAGATAAATATTTCAATTATATGATTTTATATCCAATGATATTTGATGCAAAAATATTTTGATTTTTTAATGACAGACATTAATAATCAAGATTATAAATTTTATAATAAATGAAGTTATCTCTTTTGACATATAATACAATTAGAATAACAAAGAAGTTGTGTTCTACTAAAAGATCATTGAGTCTTTAAATAATTAGTATCTTTTGTTGTAGGAGCACTTTCCGCTATACATGTATTTAGAAGTAATAGATATTTCATTACTATGTAGTTATCTCGTTTCTTGATAATTTCCTAGCTCTACTTATGAATTAAACTGCATATCTTGTGTCACGATAATGTGACATAGCACGTCATCGTTTTCTCCTTTGGTCGAGTTTTCTTCTTTTAATTAGTCTTTACCTAATTAAGAATTATTATACAAGATTTTATATTCGTATATATATGTATGTATATAATGAAATTTAACGCTTAAAGTTTACATTCACTTTTTAACACTTCAATTATTTGACATTACTCTATTTTATTTTATATATTTTTAAAGATGTACAAGTCTATTTGTAATATGAAAAAAAGAAATGAGAAAAGAGTCCTAAATGAAAAATACGAGCAAAGATGTCAGAGAAAGTACGTACAAAGTTCTAACGAGCTCCTTGCATGATAATTTTCTCTATGTTACAAATCATTAACCATGAATATATCTTGACACGTATTGATTTTACTTAAATGAAAGTATGCAGAAGTGTTGTAAGAGAAATGATTACTTTTATTAGATTAGATGAGATTCTTAATTGTTATTTTTAAACATTATAATAATTGTATATAATTATGTATAAAATTTTATAAGAAAATGTAATGTGTCCTACGAACTCTGTCCACCTGAAATATCTTTGTTATTTCAAACAATACGCGAAAATGTTTCTAAAATGAACAAATGGTATCAAAAGCGCAACAGTACCACTTCGTATGTCTATTATTTGTTCACATTTGAAGTACTACGTACATCTTCCAGCATGACTCATAACGAAAGTAAAAAGATGAACATAATCAAATATCTAAAAAACGGCAAGGTTTGGGATAAATGTACCTTCCTTTTATACCCAGAATCCGCTATGGTATCGAACTCAAATATGAAAAATTGGATATTGCATTTAAAAAAATAAAATTGATCTCCTTATCTTTCCTGTGCATCTACATGTAAAGAAACCATTATCTGCTACCATATGTATGTATTTCTTTAAATCCTACAATTAATTATTAATCCTTAATTCGTAATACTTTCGCATATTGTTTGAAATAACAAAGATATTTCAGACGAACAGAGTTCGTGGGACTCAATTGTATATGCGTTATTCATTAGAAAGAAGCATTGACGATTTACATTTTATATTCTCAAAATAATGATTTAGTTTATTAAATATTTCTATTCGAAGAGTAAATTATTGCACCTTTTAATTAAATGGATACTTTTTTCAGTGAAAGGTGATATTCAGAAGTGGAGTATACATTATACAACCAGTGCTCGTAGAAGTGGGCTGGATGATAAATCTTCCTGCTGAATCAAATAAAAGCAAAGGTGTTCTCATGCATAAATTCCGTACGCGTGCTATGATGTACATATACCAATGAGATAGTACTTACATGATCATTGTACAGTTCTGGGTAAGTAGGTATGTTTCAAATTTTTTAAATTCTTTCATTCAGTTATACAGCATGTATCACTTATATTAAATGATGCAGTATTGTTACCAAAATTTTGTTATTAAATCAATTAATATCCGTGTACTATCTTAGAATGTACTAGTTAATTTATATTAATAGAAGACCCGTTTTTTATAATTGTCGCAAAAAAAAAAGGAAAAAAAACAGAAATATCTACACCTATATATGAAACTAGAAGATAAAAATAAGTGAATTTTGAACTGTGATGTTGCAGTGATTATGAAACAATAAATTTCTTCGATTGATTTCTTATCGAATTGTAGTTGGTGGTCAAGATTTCAAAGTGCAATACTTCGTTCTCATGGTTAACCAGGCATGTCATTTTTTCACTCTAGCCAGAGACAAGAACCTGGCTCCACGACATTTCTCTGCTTCCTGGATCTTAGATAGATATCTTGTTGTAGTATATTAAAGCGTACCGCGTACCATTGGTAGAGAAACAAAAACATGAAAACTCAGAAAGGTATGCACAAAGTTTGTTGCTCGTATAAAAGGAAATTCACCTGTGAAATCGTTCGGACGTCATTCTGTTCCTCTGTCCCTTTAGGAAGTTTCGTTACCGATGGCAAAACATCCCTGCTGGAGGCAGAACTTTTGGCACTTTTTCTATGAGATGCACTTTAAATATCAACAAATGAAAGTATCATAGACCGTGCATATTTTGAGCAAAGTGAAACAACCACGCGCGCTGAGTATGGCGTCCAGCAGTGTACTGCTCAAACGAACGAAGGTATTATACTCTTACTGTATTACTTGGACCGTGTTCTGTGGTCCCTCACCAAGTCTATCTTACTTTCGACCGTTATATTGATAAGTCCTCTCTCGCTCTTTTACCAGTTCCCGCCGTTGCTTACCTGTCTGGTATCACCATAGGAATACTTTCCGCCACCTAGTGTTCAGTATTTCGTTGCATACGTGTGCAATCTATTTCTACTCTACCGACAAACTTTCATACTGCCTTTTAAAAATTAATCTGCTATAGCATTGTCAACGCTGGCGTATTTATAATATATAATATTATAAGGCCTATAATAGCTATGTAATTTGATCTAATATATTTCAATTATGTAGAAATTTGAAATTGTTTTTATAGATTAATTGTATATTTGAGACAATAGAAATTTAAATCAACCTGAATTAGTGTTAAGTTCTTATTTGCCATTTATTTATTATATGCGCATTTACATTCTTTATGTTTTGTTGGTTTTATATATATGATCATAGTTAGGAAACATTTAATAACTTATAACAATAACTTATGTATATACATGATAAAGAAATTCTTTTGCATGTTATAGATAAGGAAGATGTAGTAACGACGACTTATATTAACGATTGTTGGATTAGTTGGATTCCTTTCATCAGAAATGAGCAGAGAAAAGTTGCAGTTATGAGAGTTACCAACATGAAGATAGAATGCTGCGCCGCAATCGGTAAGTAAGTATTTTAAAAAGATAAATGATTCACGCCTAGTATGCAATCGCTTTTATATCTCTTAAATAATAATTTATATACAAATTATGTTTTCGAAGTTGTTTTATTGAGACGTTACAACAATCAGCATGCAAAGATTACATTGAGTCCAGAATCTTACAATATTCATTTGTTTCAATATACTTGCTAAATATACAATTGGCTTGCAACAAAACCGCTTATGTCAAGCAAAGAACATTGTTAGTGCTGCAAAAGATACCCTTGAGTACAGATTTTGTGCATATTTAATTGTCAATCGGAAATTCTTTTGATATGTTTCTTTATTGCTCTACATCATGGACGTAAAATAATGATTCTTTAAGAATTACAGTTTTTAAACAAGTTGTTTATATTGCACATTTATTGCCTTCATTTGATTTTAATACAGACATTTAGGAATAATGTTACGTGTAATATAAAAAAAGATTAAGTATTCATGATACGTAGTTCTTAATTCTGTAAGAAATAGTCTTTAAATTAAACTAAATTTTTTGAATTAAAAACGAACTAAATATATTATTATTAAACTTTTAAGAAATTGATCTTTCTACACATTTTCAAATTTCATAGTAATAAATATATAAATTGACATTAATCATGTATTCCATGAGTATCTTTAAGTCGTTAATAATACAATCCGCCTTTCTTGAGTTCAATTGTATACCTTGAAATCTTGCACCGAATTTGCAACACTAACGATAATACCAAGCAATCTTTCCTATTGTTATTAACCCTTATTTACTTACAGTTTCATCACAGCTTGATTATGTTTTTATTGTTAATTGTTAACTATGTATTTCGTATATTTACATGTTATCAGTAAGAATAATTAACAGAGTAACGCCAGTATTGATTGCATCATTTTGAAATTTCATTGCACCTCATCGTGTATATGAAATTATACTTCAAAAGTTAAAATTTCTTATTATGTAAATTTAAAAAACCGATATAGATATTTTGTTCCTTCAAAGTTATGCTTCTAATAATTTTATTCATAAAAGTTAAAAAAAATTATTTTATTATACGAAAAAATGTTCAACAATATTTCAGTTTTGTAACATGTACATAACTAAAAATTTTAATAAATTTTAGCTTTTATATACACAAAATATTTAACAAAGATTTCCCTAAGTAAGCACATATGAGTGGGACATATTAGCCCAGAGAAATAATATTCCAAATATTATCGGAGATTTATCATTTTTATATGTATATTTCTTTAACCATTGGTCCATTCAAACTCGAATAATAAACAACTTTTTGTTTTCTGAACAAACTCAATTCTTCCCTTCTCGTTTTATTCCGTTTACCAAGAAAATGTGTCTCAGCAGTTTTATCACCAATTTTTAGTGCAAAATATCAAATAAAAATAAACGAAGAAATTTCTCTGCACGTACAAATGTTGTTTTACTGATTCCATATGTATATTATTCGTACTAAAAATAAATTAAACTACAGAACGCTGTTTTTCATTATATGCTGACTTAATATGTTCAATTGTGTTTTATCAATGTCACCATATCATCGTACGAGAGATATAAAAATAGATTTTTATATTCATTTGGCTAAGTCTCTGTTTTTAAAAAACAACATATATACGGTATATCACTCGACGTCAATGGATTGTCATTTTTGCTACATTTCTTTTCTTTTACACTCGATTCGAGTATACCTACAAAATTCATTTAATTCCTTCATTCTTATTATATCATCCAAGGAAAAGTATTTTTTCATGGAATTTAAGAACGATTTTGATATTTTATGCAGGTATAATGAAATAGGCCTCAACTCGTGAAACGTTTAACAATAGAACAAGAAAGATTTTGGCAGTTAATTCTTTTCGAATTACTGCACTTTCACAAATGTGTTACAAGGGACAGCTCAACGCTGTGTAAATATAACATTGTACGTCATACGTATTTAAACGAGTTTGATACGATATGACAAAACCGTGTCATATATAAATGTTATAAATACATTGATTTTTTCTTTATATTGTTTGATATATCGTTTATCGTTTCAATTTAAGAAATACGTTGTTTGAAATGCCAAATGCATTCTCTTATACATATATATATATATATTGTATATATTTCTTTGTAGCAGTCATTTAATAGCTAATATAGATTGAGTAATGGTAATACAATTTATCATATGTGTTAAAAATTGGAAAATACATTTTTAGTAAAATTTCGCTACAAATACATATCAACAATTTTTTCGAAATATTTGAAATGCATGTATGTATTTACGTCAAATATTTTTAAAGCGACTTGAAAGGCTTTTTATACATTGCCAAATATGAAATCACGTGAATAATTTTCAACATTCTCGCGGTGCAATTGTCTTTTCGCTTTATTTTTCGTATCATAAACATTGAGAAAATTGTATAATGTAAAAAGAATATAGCGTAAAAGATTTGTATGATTATTCTCGGTAGAAATATGTATCGTAATTTCAACATAACTTTTATGTACCTTCGTTATAGGTTAATGTTAATTTTGTACAGATTGATCGATTACATAAGAGGGTATATTATTTGTCATTATCGCGGCAAGCTTTTATGTTTATCATATTTCTTTCGTCAAGAAAATAATGTTCTTTTGAAAATGATTGTCTTGCAACAGAAAGCAATTTGTGAAAAGCCATATTAGCTTCACTTATACTATGTTTTGAGATCATTGAGCACACATTACGTTACTGTATATTATAATTCGAAATTGAAAGATAGAATATTTAATTATATAATGAATCATAAAATAAGATACAGTGAAACAATATAAGATTCGGAGTGAGTTCGTTAATATTAGGCAAAATATTTATCTTTTAAAAAGCAATTATTCTAATTTTAATAGTCAATACACTTATTCCTGATTCAAATTTTGTCTAAATTACAAGTACAAATATGATCGTAACAAACTTGCACGTAAAACTATATCTAGACTTGTAAGTCTATCTTGCCTAAATGTGGCTGTAATTTTACTAATTCACGCAATGTTCCATTAAACTTACATATCTAATATTATGAATATTTACCTTTATAAGGAATACGTTATCAAATAACAAGTGACTGTATCAACCTTTTACAACAAACAATTTCACAATATCCTACTAAACGTGTATCTAACGTGGAAAATGCGAACCTATTCTCACTCAAAACTTGGGGATTCATTCGTGTAAATTTGTTCACAATCAGCCTTTACATTTCTCATTTTTACCTGTTGCGAAGATTTTCTTCTTTCAATCATTCGAAGTAATCGTATATCTCTTATATCTCGCAATCCAATTATTTTTTTATAGGTAATTAATCCATTAATTGAGAGTATCGTTTCTTCAAACTTCATCATCCTCTATGTACAAAGTAGTTCCTTTGCTTTTTACAAAATCATGCAATATCGCATCATCACTACGAATATTCCTTTTCTGTTCTTGTTTCTTCGATACTTGATTGTTACATATCAAATTTTCGGTTATTAATGAAACTTCATTGCGTATTTCAGTCTCGTCCAATTCGTCCCTCGGCGTTTCTACCTCTATCTCCGGGACATTTTCTAATTCAGGTTCCTCAAGTAAGGCATCAACTTCAGTCGGTCCATCGGACGATACATTCGCGGCGATGGGTTCATCGACATCAATCGCATGGCTATCGTCAGAATTGTCTGCTCGACTTTCTTCAGCGTCGAGAGACGCTGCCGTGAAGTACTTGAACTCGGATTCGGATCCGCCACTTTCGATAACGGCTTGCGTGTTTAAAGAGTATCTGCTCGATTGCGCGTCTTTCTGCTGTTTCTCGAAAGATGCTCTCTTATTGTCGTCCGACCTAGAATGGTGCAGTTTCGCTTGTCGTTGCCGTTTTAGATTTTCACCACTGCTTGCCCTTGACCTCATTTCCACCTCGTCAGATAGGTATTTCGTGCAATCAATGGAGAATCTGTCCACTGACAATTTTCTAGGAGAAATTCATTAAATAGTTTAGAATCTCCCTTTTGTTTATTTTTTACTTGATATAAGATTAACACGTTTCGCATTATGGTTGTCTGTCATAATAATCAAAGACGAAAAATACTAAAATACTAGGTAAGAAATATAGAAAGGATATTTTTTTAATAAATGAAAATTGTAAAGTCTTAATTTAAAGGTTTATTTTAATATACGTTTAATGTGCATTTTGAACTTCGTTTTATTTTCTAAGTTCCGTAACAACTTTTGGCATTTGTACGATACGAAACATGTTATTAAATAATTCTTAATGTTACCTATAATCTCCTCTGCGAAAATCGGGACTCTTCCTGAACTCCAGGCTAGCTTTACGTTGGCCCATCATTCTTTCAATTCTACGTTCGCTTCCAGCTTTGTCAAATGACATTTTATGGAAGCTCGGCGAGGAGATTTTACGGAAGTCTCTGGGGGATATTTTTGTAAGATCTTTCGATGCGGTCAATTCCTCAAATAATCTTATGTCTATCGAGTTTCTTTTTCTCGGTACAAAATCGTCTGGATATTTGCTGTAGGCACCTACAAAGAAAAATAACTGAACATTCATAACAAATGTCATAAACCTAAATGTCATTGTAATAATATTACAAGTCAACGTTACGCGAATGTGATATTTCATTTGCAATGTTGATTATGAAAATGGATTCTAAGAATTCGTTTATTTATAGCATTATTATATTTTTATTTTTAGAAATTGCTTTTATGTTTGAAAGTATTTATTATTAGAATATATTTCGTAGTAATATTACATTTGCGCATTATTTCTTTGCTTGGTCCTTGATTGGTTAATATTAACCCATTTGCATCCAAGCACGGATTAATCCGTGCGCTGCGACTGTCTTCTATCACCAAGCGTGGATTATTACGCGCGCTGCGACTGCCTTTTTTTATTTCCATTTTCTAATAATAATCTAAATAATTTTTTTTTAAATAAATAATTTTTACTTTTTTCCTCTGTTATAAAGAATGTAAGATGCGATGTTTGCGAAGTAACATTGTCTACCAATCGTTTTGAACAGTAAATTTTCGGTAAACTCCATGAAGAATTCGGATGTCATTTACTGCAACTACGATCGACTGCGCGCAAATGGGTTAAAAAGTTCATTACTGTCGGCTGATCTTTTTACTTCAGAATTTACAACTGACCTGATAACTTAGGCGAATAACCACGACCCGTCGGGGATTTATCTGCTTCTTCAACTTCTTCGACATAATCAACTTTCGTTTGCCGAAGCAGTTGATGACGTCTCGCGGTATCCGATCTATCTTTAACTTTCAATGTAACTGGACCTTTATTAGGAATGTGCAAATCCATCGCCATTGAAACTTGGCTGCCTCCCATTTTTTGTTGATCCAAACTTTCCCTGCTGACCTATTCAAAAAATCACGTTAGCTATGTCCCAATTTTATAATAAACTCTCATAACAAAAACGGTCTTTGTCAAAATTGTTTAATTTATAGATATTAAAGATATTAAGTTAAATTGTACAAGTAAGTCCCGGTAAAAGACAAGTATGAACAAGGGGCATTTTTGTTATAAGTTTAATTGTTTATTAACAAAGAATATACGGCTATTGTATTCTTGTTATACCTGATGAGGACTGTAGCTTGGATTATCAACAGAAAGAGCATGCCTCTGTAACAATTCTGGATTTAATAACGCGCATCCAGCGTACTTCGGTGTTCTTTTACGAGGTGATTTCTTCTCAATTAACGTTGGTGCACTGGGGCTTTTCTTAATTGAGTGCCCAGTCTGTTTCTCGCTCAGTTCTTTAGAGAATTGCAAGAACTCCGCGGTCAATTGTTTCCTAGAGACTTCGTGTATGCTTGGACTTGGACTTCTGTTTACTTTGAACACACCGAGTTGGTGATCCCATTTGGTCGTTTGACTAGATGTAGACCTACGATTCCGTTGATTTCTCGTGTTTTTTATTGTCGACGTTTGATTAAAGCGAAAACGGGCCGGCACCACTTTGGCAGCATTATCACGAGCCTCGAAGGTCATTACACAGGCTGCTACTACGATAAAACCTGTGAGATTTCATCGTGTTATTTGTAGATCGCGCTTTAGTAAAATTATATACCTAATTCGGCAGTCCTTAATGATAATGATTGATTAACTATCAACGTTAAAAAGAAAGTTAATTGCGATTTTTTATTAACATAGCGCACTTCGAATGATTGGAGAAATTTTTTTAGATTTGATCGAAAATTAAGAGGAACGTTACAGAGTATGCTGATAATTAGTTCTTTTTAAATTATTCTTCTGTGAAGAAAAAAATCAATTCGTGAAGCGAATCGGAGAACAAAGCGATAATAGATGGATTAAGTGGTGCGAGAAGGCTTTTGAATATTTATCTGTGATGTCGGATGTCGAGAGGAAGCATTTATGTGTTAATTTAGGAATATTTTTCAACTTGTGTCATATTTTATATTAAATAAAATTGTGAGATAATATTAGTAATGATCTTGCATATATATATATCAATACAAACAATTATTTAATTATATAAAAATTTGTTATAATTATTTTATTAATTTCAAAGTAGAAAATTTAAATTTTAATCATAACACATACGTATACAAATATTGAAAAAAAAGTTATTTAATTATTTCAATTTAAAGAGAAATTGTCTTATATTATGTTATATTTGCATAAATAATAATTAATTTGTATTGAAGTTTTATACATTTATAATTTATAATTTATATTTTATACATTTTTAATAAATGTATAAAGAACCGTGTAAGGAGTTCTCAAGACGTTCGTAATCGTCAAGCCTCCATAGCTCAGGGGTTAGAGCACTGGTCTTGTAAACCAGGGGTCGAGAGTTCAAATCTCTCTGGGGGCAAACATTTTTTTTCCCACTTTTTTCCAAAAAACAAATATGCACAATGTACAAGCACTGTTTCAATCATGATCAAACATTATTTAAATATATTAAAGTTTTAACAATATATAATCTATCTCACTTGCTATTATATTCTATAATATTCTAGATCACTTGTCTTTTATAATTTTTTTTTAGAGATATATTTAGCTGTGATTGATAAACTGTTAAACGATGTATTAAAAATTTTATATTCTTTGACATAATTTCATTCGTAATTTATAATTTCGCCGAAACTTCTTTTGAAAAATCTTTGCATTTGAAATTAAATACGGAGATTGTGAATAATAAAACTGTTTGAAATAGTTGTTTTGAAACAGAGACGTAGTTTTTGATGTATAGAATTTAAACAGAGGATAATATCATTTAAAAGTTTTTATAAGATGTTAGCATTACCTCCTACTCCCATTACGATCGGACCAGCATAACTGAGGTTATTTAGATGGAACCCACGTGATTCATTCTTCACTCTTATCGTTAGATTACCTCTGATTTCTTGTGCCACGGACAGTTGATCTGCGAAGTATCCTGTACGATGTACAAATACAGATTTTTTAAATTTTATTTTAAAAAAGAAATGGAGCAATATCAATGCATTATCTGGCTTTGTATGTAAAATGTGGCATTTTATTTGAATTATGAATATATTTGGTTATTAGAATAATATAATTTCAACATGCGCTCTTAATAATTCGCAATATTATTAGTTAATGTTAAATAAGTTGGACGTGGTTCTTGATTAGTAATATCCTAGGGTTCTTTTTGCACATACTGACCAATAATCAAAAATTCGCGAGTGGTATATGTATTATATATGTATAATTGGATATTGCTTTATGCAGACGTTATAAAATAATTACACGCATTATGCAAGCAGGAAATTATTAATCGATACCATGCAGCTATCTTAGTGTTTTGTTTTTCATCTATTTTAAGAAACAACGATGGCACTCGTGATTGTTTACTTTTTCATAACTCTTTCGCTACTATAGCATCGAAGCTCAAAGCGTTTTTGGTATATAGACTAAAACAGTATTTTTTAATACAGGAAAATTATGCATATAAATATTTATAACGTATCATATAAACACAAAAAATATGATACAACAAATATAAGTAAATATAATAGAATAAATATAAATATAATATAATAAATGCAAATAAATATAATATAATGAATACATATATACGTATATCGTAGCAAAAGCGTTAATAATTACGAAGTTTTAAAACGAATGTGTGATATCATATAAAGATTAATTTATTTCGACCAATAAACTATTTCTAATTATTCAGATAATCTGTAATAATAATTAGATCAATTGAAATTTATAAATCTCATAAATCTACTCACCTATGGTCGCCATGCAAGCTCCTAAAAGCATTAGTAGTAGACCAATTCCGAGAGCTTTGCAGGCGTACCACAAACACCGCGTTGTCACTTTGCCTCTCACCACCTATTCGATTTAATTGCTTTCGTTAACAGTTAATAACCTGGACGATGTCCAATAACTTACTGAGCACATTCATCGACGCTTCATCATTTCACTTTACCTAGTTCTATGGTCTGCTAAAACGATCACATCGATTCGTTCGTCACATTCTATTATGACGCAGTATGCAGTAATACTCGTCTGTTATAACTTTAACTTGCGTGTTAAATATTTCTCGGTACAAGAGAAATTCTAAAAAATAATCTTCTCTGTGTGATTTAAAGTACACAATACAATAATTAATAAACACAAATAATTAAAACGTATAAATCGATTTTATGTAATAATTTAAAAATTGGAGGAAATTGTGAGAAAAGTACTAAAAGGAACATAAATCTGACAGAACTAAATTTTGATATAAGAGAAAAATTTTACCAAATGCATGCTTCATCTAATATTTAAGTTTATTTAGCTACGCGTTAATCATCAAAGATATAAAACACGACTAAACTTATTCGGATTACTTTTTCTTTTACAAAATATAATTTCATCGAGCTTTAGGGAACACAGACTGCGACTTTTATTTGCACGAAATTCTTACCTCATTAATGTATTGCTTCTCATATTGCAAATATAGATACAGTAGTCGAGTTTGTATGCACAAGAGAGCTTATGTTTGCATATACTACGAAATAATATCGCGAATCAAATACGTGTTTCAGTTTCGAAATTATATGTGTACGAAGATTATTCAAGTAACAATCTTTCAAAGAGAAAGATATACTGTTCATGTTTATTAATGTATTTCTTGTTGAATATTTCAGTTAATAGTCGAACTGTGCCAACATTTTCTATGGATGCAAATAAAAAAAGAATATTTGTTTGAAACAGAAAACGTTTGGATCATAACTCTATATTCTACTTTTAGCGTAATGCCCTGTATAAAAAATATAGTACTTAAAAGTTTTTAAAAATATTGTATTAGTAATAATGCTATTGTATTTACATATTTATTTTCATAATACTTATAGTACTATTATTATATGTATACAATAATAAATATTATAATAATATACAGTAGAACTTCATATATCCAGATCTCGTTTATACGCATAAATAATTATTTAGCGTCAATTATATAAACTCATAACTGAGCCTCTATTATCCGAACTACGATCCATCGTACTTTACAGTTATATGAACATATATTCTCAAGTAATACGCGTTCGATACCCAGCTGAATGTTGGGTCAGAATTGTTGTTGAACCTCAGTTGTCCGAAGGTTATCAGGTATCGGACCTAATAAGAGGAATTAGTGGAATAGCTAGTGAAACTTTATTATCGGAACTTGTCTGTTATCCCAACAGCCTTGTCCTCCATGTTCGGATAAACAAAGTTCTATTGCAATTAAATTAATTATAATTGTATAATATATTATAATAATACTATAGTAATAAATATTAGTTAAATCGACAATATTCCTAATTGAATTATATGTTAATAATTTAACAATTCTCTCACAAATTATATTTTAATATCTTATTATAGGAAACATTGGTAACTTTTGCATAACTTCTTTTGTTAAGTTTACAAAGGGTATTATATATTTTCTATTACACTGTTTTATATCTTCGATATTTTCGTAATAAATTTATTTGTTTCTACATTTGTTCAATATTTATTCTTAGAAAATATGTATCAACATATCTCAACTTTGCGCCAATTTATACACATATCGTGCCTATATTACTATACACGCTCTATTTATACGATATATATCTATAACACGACATAATCGATCCAACAAAAGTGAATGAATTTTATTTCTATAAAAAAAAGTATTTACGTAATTTGATGATTGAATATACATTATACAATAAAATTCTATTTTATTCATTATGATTGAAAACTTATTTTCATTTATTTATAAATAAAAAGATTACGATATTTATAATATTAATACTCTAGAGAAATTTTTGAAAATAAAGATGCAGGTCCAATAAAGCAATAAATTACAAAAAAAAAATTAAAACGTAACGTTGTAAATTTCGTATTTATCAATGATTGAAAGTGATTTTGTTTCGAATAAATTCTTAGTAGTATATTAATATTAGAGGTTTTAGTTGGAAGTTTGAAATATACCTGTACATTCCAGTGAGCTCCTGGACCGCAGGCTCTTCTCTGCGTCCCTTGCCAGTGAATGCTTCCTTGGGGCATTTTGCGTTCCTGAAGTTGAATAAATCCTGCATTATTAACAGGAGTTAGTGGTGCAACAAATTTAATAAAAGATACTGTTCTAAAGAGAAGTTAAAGTGAAAACCTTCTTATCACAGATTTATGTGATTCGAGATATTTTCACCGTTGTTGCAATACTCAAACGTTTTCAGAGTTTAATTAATTTGATTTAAATGTATTTTGAAAGTACGTATATTGGTTTCCAATAAAAGTATTTTGGTTCTGGACTGTAGGTAGAATATAGATTGATAGTACAATTCAAAGATCATTTTAGACTTTTATACATATAATTTTTATAGAACTGAGAATTTTGCATAGATTCATTGTTTTTTTACTTTACTTCAGTACTTTGTGTAAAATCGATAGACCGGCTATTCCTTTTTTAATTTTCAAAGTACCAATTTAAGGTTATAGTTATTAATTACGGTATTCAACTTTTATACTTTAAGAGTACAAGCATTAAAAGATTAAAGGTAAATCAATACTTTTAAGCTATTTGGTGTAATAAATTTGGTTGAAAAACTGTGCTATCTTTAAATCAATATCATCTTTAAATTTTTAATAGTTTGATAACGTTATAAAAGTACAGTAATCTATCCATGACAAGACTTCCAAAACTATCTCAAAATTGCTACAGAAAGCAACTAACGTCTTCCTCGTGGGTACTATGGTTATATCGAATTTAACACTTGTATGAATCATTTCGTATCAAACGTTTCCGGTAAACAAGTTACGGCTGTGACTTGTTCGCACGAAAATAGAGTACTAGCTCACTCAGTGCCTCATTTCATTTAACAGAAGGCGTAACTTCTTGCTCGGCATTCGATTTAATTCAACTTCGCGATACGTATATAGTACTTGCCCCGACTTTTACCACCCTCTCATGCTCATTCACTTTTACATAAGGGTAGGTAGACATAGCCCAGGCGTGCACAATACGTCCGTGTAAAATTATCTGTCAGTTTTCGATATGTATATGTGCCACGCTCGCATACTACACGCATATAACAAGTAGAAGCATTGTTCAGATCTGTTTCCTATCTTTTCTGCATCTTTCACCGTAGAAAGTTCCCACTTCGTATCGATCCAAATCCTTCTTTAAGGTTTCTTTCGCAATCTCTGTTTACAACCCGAAAACTTGTCTATTTTCTCTTTCACGGGTTTACTCCGGATTCAAGACCCATTCGAGCTCGATTGCGGTTTCGAGAGCCTCCGCCAATATATTGTTACCTTTTGAGTTTTACTGCTCCAAGTAATCGCGAAATATTTCACGAGAAATATCTATATTAGAACCGTTAAAAAGATATTAATAATCTAAAGCACTTTGAATCGCTAACGAGGAAACTTGAATATACTAATTGTTTTACAATACTATAATCAACATAATGTTTGAGTACATGTAATTGAGATCTAAATGCAGAAAATTGAAAAATATTATGCAGTTTGTTGAACAGAAGGACTTAATATTTTAAACGCTAATTACTGATTATAAAACTCTGAGAAAGTTGGTTATAGATTTTACGTTGATCAAGTCTAGAACTACGTACTGCCAGCTCTTAAAGTTTCAAATTTGTATTTTTTAACGTTCTATGGATATACTAGAATCTGCTTTTAACAGGACGCACAAAAACACAGAAGAAGGTTCTTTTGAAAACACAAGAGTTCAGAAAATACAGTTGATATTCTAACATCTGGTTTCTTGTTTTTTATTCGTATCGTATCGTATAACTCGTTCCTGAAAAAGGTCTTTACTCCTTCTATGCTACATTCGAACACAATGTTCACAGAGAGGAGTCTTCATTGTAGGTCAAACGTAAGCTCCATTGTGCATAAAGTGAGAACTTCCAAGCATGAAAAGATTCATTACAATTATGGCGATTAAAGCTCGACACGTTTCGGGCTTTTAAATGCTTTTTGACGATTGTTATCTTCTTTATAAGACGATAAATTTTTCAGATGCAATGTTCAATCGCATTTTTTCATCTTTTGATATAAATGGGAAATTTATTTAATACAATCATAACACACTGTTATCTTATTGTATATTTATATTTGAGAAGAACAGAGGACGTTTCATCTGAATTTATGGGAATAAAACTGAAAAATGGAAGTAGAAAGAAAATGCAACGTTGTGTTGACGCAACATTTTGTATGTAATTTCTTTTTAATGAATTCACATTATTGAATTCATGTTGTGATTATGAAAACGAATTTCAAGAATTTCTCGATACTTTTCTTTGTTGCTATTTCTCTTCTTCTATCTGGATCCTACAATTTTATCAAATTTGAAGAAATTCAAGTACTGTTATGATGAACTATATTTTTTTCAAATAATAAAATTTCTTTTTATGACTACCTGATGAAACAGCAACTTTATTCGTGTCCGTTCAATAATATTGCGTTTACGCAAATTCTGTATATATTACTTTACTGCTCAACATGAATAAAAAATAAATAAATTCTACTTTGGTATTGGATACCGCAGAATGAAATACAATATAGAATGAAAGTTTAAATAAAGTTTGAATATACGTTCGCCACAACAACTTTAGGCGAATAGTGTAATACATAGTTAAAATAAATGACGAATTCCATTCGTTGTGGAGTATTAGTTGCCGTAACGATCGAACCGAGCCATTTTCATTTGCATAACCACGACCTTTGACTACGTTGCAGTATTCTCCTTTGTTCAATTCGACCACGAGTGCAAGTAACAGAATGGTTCTTTTGAATAATTCATTGAAAAAGAATTTGGCATCCCTATAACTTTCTCTCTGTGTTCTCGAATATTTCATCGTTAAAAGAAGATGTTCCTTCCATTTATGAGATTATTTGTGATAGTCGAACATTCTCGGCAACACGAGCAGAAGCATTCGGCTTTTAAGTTTGCCCTCGAGCGGTGTTTTAATATGCAGAAAGCAGGATTGCTTTTGTGATTAAACTTTGTCCTATGGAAGCGTTTCCTTGCAAACGGTACTCACACAGAAACCGTTCACGTGGAACGTAAGATAAGAAATTTCAAGAGAGATAATGTAAGCTCTGATTCATGCTACTATTTCTTTTAAACGTTTTAACAAATTTTACGTATAAGGTTTTAGCGAACTGCTGATAGAATTCAAGTAAAGTCAACATTTTGATTGAGAATCTCTTAGATAAAATAATTTCTTTATTTAGAGATTTTCCGTTTTTGTTGAAAGTAAACTATATTATATCTACATTTGCAAGGATTAAGATTGGTACAAGCGGGATTTATTTGTTTCTATCCACTTTAATTTCGAAATTACGAAAATTTCGGATTTAGAAATGATGTTAAATACAGAAGGAAAAATAAATTCCTTTTTTCTTTACTCACCTTCCTGCCTCTTCGGATTTGTTATCGCAACATCTTCTTCTATCTTTTCTTTTAACGACCAATGTGTTTGCGTGTCTCTTGTACCATTTTCTCTCTTCGAAACTCCGTTGAAATTGATTGTACAATGAAATAGTCTGTATGTCATAAATTTTCAAAGAAATGTGAACAGCACTATAAGTCGCATGGTTACGTTCAATCGCGATCACAAATATATGTTTACATATATATGTATGTAGAACGTATGAACATCAAAATACAATCAACTATTGTAAATTCACGGGATGATAGTTGGCGGACTCGTACCGACGGGACTACGCTTTATTTTTATTCCAGCACGTGGTATTGGTATGCGAATTACCCCGGGCGAGAAACCTCGGCTCGGAGACGAGTGTAAAATGTACTTAGACCATAGTTCTTGAACCGCGTTTGTCATTTCAACGAGCTCTCTTTACGATGTCTCCTTAATTCTGTAATTAAGCAGGCTGTGTGGAGCCACCGAGCAAACGCCAATTAGCTTCCATGTAAATTCCATTCATGAAACAACTCCACTCATCGATCTATCCGTGATATCGTTGCGTATACTTTGTCTCGTTCCTTTCAACAGTTTCTTCTTTCCAACACCTCCCTTCGCAATTTTGGGAGTATCGATTCGAGTTCGCATTACAGAATAATTTTGTAACTGGGACAACCGGATGAACTTTTGAAAAATACCCTCGAATGTTTTCCTCAGTCGGTCGTCTGGACCCTCTTTGAAACGTCTCTTCTGTCTGATATTTTTAATGGATGCACACCATTCTCGTCTGTATGCCGGTAAATGATTCTAATTACGTTGCAGCGCGCTGTTTTCACAGATCGAACATGTATTTTCCGCGAAAGAACAACTCAAATGTCATATCGTGTTTGGTCAAGGGAAAAGTTTCATTGAGAGCCAAGCTAATTCATCAATATTTCTACGATTCCTTTCTTACGAATATAACTTTTCTTTTTTCGAATTTGATTCAACAGAGCTGTGTCAATTAAATGTTTTTATAGGAATTTTGTTGTATTTTCTTATAATATGCAAATTTTTTTCACGAGTATTACAATGAAAGTTCGTCTTTTTTTTATTATTAACTAGCTTCCTAAAGCTACTTACTTAGCTAATACTTAGACACATCGATCTTATTTAGCAATTTATCGTAGATTAAATTGCACGGGAATTTCGTTACATTATAATATAATCAGATAAACCAGAGTCATTTCGCAATAGCGATCGATTGCTCCAATTTTGCATGTTCATTCCGAATTTCCAGATGCTGTTTATTTACAGCGATTGTATCTGTATTATTTATCGCTTCGCATTGTTTATGCCCACTGTATTTATTTATTCATTATACGTATGAATATTCTGTACATATTTTTGTTCCACACTTGGTTCCATAGAATTCTTATATCTTAATTTAATAGTTTAATTTAATAGCTTAAAGATTTTAGAAAGGAATTTTGATATTTGTCATCAATTTATTCCTTTGTATAAAATCTACGAAGGTGGAAGAAAACTGTTTGTTCGTGGTTTAATAAGAATGCAGAAACATGATTTATATTTGTTTTTGAAGACGATATTCGAATAATATCATTAATATTTTTGCGATAAATTTCAAGAGAGACAGTTATTTATCTCGTAGAAATACTGAGAAATACCTCAAGAAATCTTTCAAAACATAAATATCCTGCAGGTTTCTTTTCTCGATGAGATGTTTATGATCTTTGTATCCATTCAAATTCTTAAACTCTCGTAGAATATGAGACAAAATTGCAAAATATAAGCTTCACTTTTTCATCGATAAGGCAATATCGAATCTCTTCCTTCTCTTTTGCAGCACTATTTTTAAGTCATGTTTCTCTTTATTTTTATTTTTTTACGGGTTTACTATGTTCGAGTAATCAAGAAATGGAAGTGTTTTACTCGCCTAACTCCCATTCCCTTAAAACGAGTCCAATGGAATTAAATTTTATGGTCCGCTTAACTCCTGCCTTTTCTCACACGATTCTGCGTTTCATCGCGGAAGGAAGCCACTAAATCTGCACTGGATCATCGTCGGATCGTAACTCTTCTCTGTCCCACCATCGGAAAACGATTCCCACCCTTTCAACCACCTTACGAGACACGCGTTGCTCACAACTTTCGAACTTCGTCGTAGAAAGCACGAGGTGGAAAGCGCGATCACTAGGTCCTTCTAAAGCGGCCAGAGTAGATATTTGTCGGTTTATTGAAGGTTGATCCTTCTGGCGGTATATTCAGTGTCTCCTAAGGTATCACAGAGTGCTTGACAGCAAGTTTTACGTATAAACTGAAATAGATAGAAAGGAAAAAAAAAAAAAAAACACCGAACCGATGGAAACTGAATCGTTCACTAAATCATCGCGCGATGATCGAAGACGCGACGCTGATCGTCAATGTTTCAACCGCCACGATTTTCTTCTCTGTTCATCGTTTCCTGCGTCTCTTTAACGAGATCCGGTCCCCCAGCCTTGTCCTTGTTCACCCTAAATGGGTGCTGGCTGTTCGCCGGAGAAGGAAAAACGACTGGAAACGCTACTAAATCACCGTCAGGATCAGGACTCGGGGGACGACGATCAACGATGCCGCTTGAGGGAGTGTCTCTACTCCTCCAGCATCACCTGTTGGTATCGTATCCCGGTCACGGGCTATACAGGGTGGCAAGGGGAAAATCTGCTCGAGCTAGACGCCGAAAACACGCCTGCGCGAACGCAGATCGATGTGTTATATCGCAAGCTCTCTTATACGGATCCTCTGCTCTAGCTCTGTCTCCTTCTCTTGGACGTTCGTTCCGAATGAGACGTGACGCGACGTCGACGCTTATCGTCGATTTGACGAGTGCTATTGTGTTTATCGGACGTTGCTTTGTATCTTCTTTTTTTTGCTTCTGTTCCTTTTTTAGGTACAGCTCGATGAAACCTTTCTGTTCTTTTTTGGTCCTCGTTTCGAGCTGAAGTTGGAATTCGATGATTAAACCAGATTGATGACTTTTGGGAAAATTTTGCTTTAATTATTAGTTCTGTAATTTGGTTTGTTTTATTGCTTTAGTTATTTGAAAATGTTTTGTTAATAAATAATTTCAGTTATTTTGCGATTTTTCTGCTACGTAGCTACTTTACCATAATATTCCATTCGTCTTCAATTCAACCGTGTTTTTCTGTTTCGAAGCTTCTAAAGTTTCAGAAGAATGTGGTAGATATAATTGATTTCATGTTTCAATTTTGTTCTATTTTTCTGGAGCATTAAAACTCTTTGCTTATTGAACCAAGAACGAGATTGAGATTAAATTTCAGAAACTGTATATTCAGTTCGAAACGAAATGCCACGATACATTATACGTTTTTAAGCCACAATTAAAGTCGGAGTTAAAATTGAAAGAAACCAAACTCTGGTAAAAATTTAATCCATATGTCGAATATATAATTAATATATAATATATAATATATAATATATAATATATAATATATAATATATAATATATAATATATAATATATAATATATAATATATAATATATAATATATAATATAATTACTAGATACATATAATATTTTTGTTAGTATAGGTTTCTTTAGTTCAGCACGTTTCGAAATTATTCTTTTATCAAATGTTTTTTAAAGTATGCAAAGAGCTGTATATTCTTTAACTAATCGATTTTCCGTTATCGATTCTTATATTTTTCTTTGCGCTTCGTTTCAGAGACGGATGACTTCTTTCGACAAGAAATTGTTGATCAAGTCCATTGGCTCGTAAAAGTTTAGCATACTACTACTACGTATACTTACTTTTTATCCCTTTAACAGTTTCGATATGTTAGTACTATTTATACGATATTTATTAGACTCAAGAAGATTTGGTTTTGAGAAAATTTTATAAAAGATTAAGTGAGAAGAATTCAATATGCATTAATCGTATAACGTTAATATTATACGTTTAACGAATTATTGTTTCGTATTTGTGAATTGTCAAGGAGAAAAATGAAGAAATTCTTTTATCACTGTATCAACTAGTTTTGTAAATAATGTTTATTAGATAATGCGTGCTTACGAGTATTAGGTAACATAATGTATTCTACGGTCCTTCATAGAAGGTGTACAAATCATTGTTCCAGCAATGTCTTCTAGATTAACATAGATAAAATCATCATCGTTGTCATCGCTATCGTCTTTGTCCTTGTTCGATTCGTTAAATCTATTTCTCTCGCCTGAGTTTGTTATCGTGCGAGCCATTTATTTTGCATCGACACTTAAAATCGAATCTGTTTGTCAAACTCCGAGACCATTATTCACACTTTTGTTGAATTCTCAGAAATTTTTCCCGCATCTCACGGCAAATATCTTAAAATATCGAAGCGTCAACGGATAGTAAAAAATGTTTCGCGAATTTAGTGGGGCCGACATGTACGTGTGGAAAAAGATATTCTTCTGGATGGATCTTTATCTGTTTATTTAAGTACGAGGTTTATTCTTCAGGTTTGTAGCATCTTTTACTTCAAAGAGTTAGAACTTTAATCTAGTTTAACTCACGTTCTAAGAAAAAAAACTATTAAACAAGATCGACTACATCGTGCAACGTGATGAATCACTTTGTTGAACCGAATGGTGTGCTCTTCCTCAAAATCAAGCTGATCAAATAAATATTGGGGCGCGATAGAAACGCGCAGTTGGCCTCCGATTTCTAATAAACATCATTCGATTTTAGTGTTCCGTTATACGAGTCCACGATGATCGATTCAACATTCCCGCGAGTCTTTCAACATCAAACAAACCGAAGTCCCTAAAATTATAATAGTTTATACACAATCTAGGGTTCACCACTTTGGGTATAACTAAAACTGTTGATAAATAACGTATCACTTTTGGATGTTTTCTTTTTCTAAATTCGTCAGGGTCATTCGGAGCGTATATAGCTCGTGAAAAATTGGCCTGACGAGTCTTTTAAAAAATGCTCGATTTCTTTCATTTCCCTTTACGTTCGCTCAGTCATTTTTCTCCCTCATTCGCATTCTGCATTCATCCTTTATTTCTATATATATATATATATTTGTTTTGTTTTATTTATATAATATATATAATATATATTTTTATGTAGGTAATAGCAAGTAATTTAGTCTTATGTGTCCGTTTCACGTTCGTAATTATAGCAATCTCTAGTCGAATGGAGATTAATTTATTTACGCACGGGATTCTGCATATTCTCACCATTTCATGTTCATAGGATTGTATGCCGTGTACGTGTCATGTATGCGTGCGTATTCCCCAATGATTGTATAAGATCGTGTAAATGTTTGTATTGTATACATGCTTGTAAACGTACTATTTTCCTTAGGTAGTAGGTATCAATAGTGTCTCTTGCTTGTAGCGTTAATAATTAATTTATTAAAACTTTCTATATCATTTTAATCCTCATAGTCTCTTTAATAATCGCCTATACATCCCATCTCGCTCTCTCCCTTTTCTCTCTCTTCCTTATCATCATACGTCTTCTTTACAATCTCTCTCTCTCTCTCTCTCCCTCTCTCGCTCGCTCGCTCTCTCGTAAATAGCTGTCCTTTTATTTCGTAAACGCTCTCTTTTATTAATTTAAATTCATCTAAAAAGATTTTCGCGTGCAGTGTTTGTCGAACAGCTCGAGAATCGATTTTATCATAGCAACAAACTTGTTTACTTCCATTTATTTAAAAAGTGTTTATTTCAAAATTCGTCTACTTGATAATCTTCTGTTTAAAACAGTATAATTCAACCGTAAGAAACAACTAGTTGAGTTAATGAAAATAATAAACATGATATAAACAAAAATGCTTTATTGATGGTTTAAACAGGATAGATTGCCGCAAGTCGAAAAAAAGAAAAATAAAAAATATTTGTAGGGTATACTTTTAATATTGGAAAACGTATGTTTCCATATGGATTGGGCTGGTCTAAGTTTAGCTTTTCTCCTCATCTATATTGCATCCTGATCTGATTGCATCGAAGCATTATTAAATAATTTAAAATCATTGAATCTTACACATTTTTCTCGAGCGTTCGACATTATAACAGTTTAAGAACAGTTTAAATAGACAAATGAACGAAGTATCAGCATTATATTTTCCAAGCATTTAATCGGTTCCAAGCCTAAAAGTGGCAATCGTTGAGAGTTTAAACATTAAATATTAATTTGAATTTTTATTCAAAGTAACTTATAAATTTTCAAACGCTAAAATTCGCGAAGGAGAAAGCTGGAATGAAACAACTTTAAGGGAAAAGGAAAAGGTTAGAGAGGAGAAAATATCTAGAAAAGAAAGCAGCTCTACAAATTCAATCATTTAGGTAATAGTTTATAAATATCTGAATTATCTAACGATTATTATTAACGAATTATATCTTTACCGAATAAGTAGGGAAAACACAATTCTGCAACTTCGTTCAATTTATCTGTTCATACGTACATTGGCTACAAACTTTTTCGTCACGAATGGTCGTAAGTATTACATTCTCGAGGAATAAAGTGAAAAATTGTAGCCAAGATCAGACAGAAACGGCTTCAAGTTTTCTCGGGTTTCGGTTTTTGAAACTGCTTCTCTTGTACATCCCCTGTTATATACATCTGTGGATTACACGTCGATATATCCTATTTACATGCGCGTGTCTCGTCTTGCCAAACTTGCCCTTTTGTGCGTTTGGACATGTCGGTTGTAATTGTATATAATATAGTAAGTTACAATATTATTAATCTGAGTTTCTAGGCAGTTGTGTGTTGTTTATGTTATGTACGTTAAGATTTATCTCTAAAGTTCTTCTGTTTCTCTTTCTCACACTCTCTCACACTGTTTCTCTCTCTGTCTAAACGTTTTACTTTCGCCCTTTACACGAACAATTGATTTTGGCCTCTGTTTTCTTGCTAAATCGGTTCAGAAAAGGAAGGTTCATCTACGCATGCGTGCTTGATCGTTTCGCTACTTAATTCATAGAAAATGAACACGTTGAACAGTTTTCGTTCGACGTTCGAGCCTTTTAAAAAGATCGTTGAGCGTATCGATACTCGACTCACACAAAAGAAAGTCATCGATAAATAAAATTTGTAAAAATAAGAATTCGATTTGATTCTCACGCGAGAATAAAAAAATGTAAACAAATGTTTACCTTTATCTTCTTGAAATGCTCGAAACATCGATTTCTTTCAACTTGTTCGATATTTCTCTTGATTATTATACGACGATTTATTTCAACCGTATCCATTTCTCATTCTTCCGCTTGCACTCATGTACTCACGCACGCTCGAAATGATTATCTAGAGTTTCCTCCCTCACGAGTCGATTCGAAATTAATTTCTTTTCGGCATCTCACGCGGCTTCGAAACCCATCTTCGGCAATTTTTTTTCGCCTCGAAGGAAAAACGTGATTTCTTCTTCCCCTTTATTTTTTCTCCCCATTTTTTTCTTTATACAAAGAATACACCGTTGCGGCTATACGAAACTAGAACGGTATCATTTTGTCTACATGTGAATAATTCCATGAGTCGTGTGGTTGTAACGCTATCGTAAACACAAGAGTGAGTCTTGTTTCCATCTCCATGTCTCGATCAATGGTATTGAGCAATGTACTGCCGTCGAATCAATCGTTTGAGAAATATACTTCGCTTCCCTCAAACATCATCGTTCATGAAAAAATTTGAACAGCTATAAATAATGTATCATCGTTGATAGAATGTCGGAATCAAAGAAGCAAACCAAATACGAATTTCTTTTTCTTTTTTAGCATTCGAAGATTTTACTGTTCTCGACGCCAAGTATTTCTCAAAGAATCGATCCAATCAATATTTTTAACGTGCTAGACTTACTCTTTACGAATTAGAAATCGTAAATATCGTCCTATTGGTCTTTTACACTACTTAATCGTTCACTACGTGGCGGTTATCAGTGTTATTGCTGCTAAGAGTTCGTTCAACAGGATCCTGCTGTCTCGCTAAGGTTATTTTATCGGTAGACAATAAATTCTGCTTGTCGATTTGAAATTGTTATCCTTGTCAACGTCGAGGAAAACGCAAGCGTACGTATTTTTACTTCGAGGAAAAAAGCTTCCACTAACGATCGTACTCAAGACCTTTCGCTTCGTGTAAAGTAATTAACGATCATTCGCTGTATAAACCGATAGCCTTTAACGCAATTGTTGTTCTCGAAGTTCTTTGCATTTCGCGATATATTGTGCATATTTGAAGGGCTCAGTGAAAAAGTAGTACAAGTGAATTTTTTTTTGACACTAAATAGAACAGAAATATGAAGAAACGATATCTGCGTTTAGGCAGAACGTAGAAGATTTTGCTATGAATAATCAAACCTTTATAGGTATAATAACTAGCATTGTTATTGTGTATAATTAAAAGAATAGGAGTAGCAGAGATTTGTTTTAGCTAATACGTATTATAACAAGTGATAGTGCAATTACTTTGGGTATTTTATATACTTTTTATATATTAAATGTATTCTATCCATTTTTGCATCTTTAAATTTCTCATAAATGCATAAAAATCCGCAATCTAACGACATGTTTTAATTAACTTAGAAGCATATGCATTTCTCTATTAGAGTTTAATTTTATTTATAGTTTCCTTAATTGAGAATTTTTTCATTCGTACTAGTTTTCCTCTGAACCCTTTCTTTAATCCTGTCGAATCTATGGAACGATATATCTCTTAAAATTTTCTTTTGTACGAAACGATACTTAGTTGTATTAGATCGTCCAATAAGTTCGTATCGCAATCCGTGTTTACTTTTCGTGGCGTGTTTTATGTACGTATTGGGTAAGCGACTAAAATAACTAATCTTGTGGCATAGAGTTGAAGAAAAGATATGAAGAAAATAAATGATAAGTACTATCCAATAGTGCAATAAGTTTTTAATCAAATACGATAATATTAAGCTAACTAGAAATACTAATGTTTTTGAGATGTAAAACGTTATAAATACGAGACATAGGAATCTCAACAAAAAGTTAAGATTTAATTAATGACGTTAATTGACGTCGAATTAAATACGCAAGATATATCGTCCAAAGTGTTGCAGAAGCATCATGTGGCGAGATATTTTGTCCTTAAATGCGTCTGTAGATACAAATGAGTTGATACAGAACGAATTTTTGTTAATTCCTTCACCACGGATTAATCTTCTACCAGAGTCGTAGAATGGTGCTGCGAGTTGTCGAAGGCGCCTTGGTTTCTTTTATATAATATATGTATATAATATATATATGTATAGTCGTTAACAATGTTAATTACAGGTACCTAAAAATTTCTCGCACGCGTTCCCCACGTCGGAAAAAAGTAAGAAAAGTCGAAATGTTCGTACAAGCTAGGACAGTCTACGCTAGTTTTCGGTATCATTCGCATCTTCTGATTCGCAGTGCGTTTTTTGCCTTCCTTCTTTGTGTCTTATTTTCACAATCGAGCGTTTCGTTTGCTATCTACCGGTGATACTTATCGTGATATTACAAAGTCGATAATGGAAAAACGTCGTTATAAAAAAATCAAAGACGCTTGCGAGAATTTTGTCGAGTAAACGCTAGGGAAATCGGTGTAATATTTGATGTATGCGAGCACGACGTTATATATATTTACAGTGTCTGCAATAATAGTAATTGATCCGATATTATTTCCCAATGTTTCACAACGCGTTTCGCTTCGCAGCTCAGCTTTTGCCTCGTTCAAAATTTTCGCATCCTTCTCTTCTTGATCCTCAATACGTATCATAGATTTTCGGATGACTTAAGACAATGTCCGAGAGCGATTGGCAAACCAGATGAAGTATTTGTTTAGTACTTGCTCACTGTCTCTAATTTAAGTTACATCCCAAAAGAAGTTCCCTTTTCTAGATATGTAGAAGTATTTTCTACGTGTTCTCATTCCCGAGTCCTCGGTTTTATTTTACGATTTACCGACTAAAAAGTTTATTGCTACGTCTCGACTACTATATCGAAAAGGGATTTCGGCAATTATAGGTTCTCATGTCATAATGGTTCAGTATAAATTGGCTTGGCAGTGTTTCATATTGGTGAGCATAATAAATAGACCTGCCAATTTATCCGGATTTTCAATGCTTGATCTAATTTAGATAATATTCAAGTATCCAACATTAACGTCATTACGCTAAAATGACCAAGCTAAGTAGAGATTTGATTAAAAATTTCATATTGAATTTAATCTTCTATCGAGAAAGGAAATTTTAGATACAAAAGCATTTAGTATAATTTAAGACTATTCGGTTATTAGTTAAATTTTCTACTTAATTTTCTAGTAAAAGAAAGGTGCCTGACACAAAGATGTTTCATATAGATTGAAAATTATCCACTTTGATTGGAATCTAAAGAATTTAGAAGAATTTAGTTATTTAAAATTCAAATGTAACACTACTATAAAAAGGTAATTATCTCATGTGTGTTTTCAATAACGCACAGTATGCATATACATATGTATGCAAATCTAAATAATGGCAATTGAATAGCGCAGTTGATTCTACGAAATACTCAATTTTTTATATAAATATAATTGAATATTCGAATATTATCGATATCCGGATACTCGCAGTCCTAACAAGGTATTTCGTTTACAAATGAATCAGCAGTTGCGTCAAATAATTGCGTCATGCATGCGTAATAGAAGCCTCGTTATAACAAACATTATAAGAACATTTTTAAGGATTTCAGTCGGAGGTTGGAAACATTTAATAAGTGACGAACAAGTCTTTCCTCTTAATGGTCTTTGGTGACGAACTCTAAATGACAAAAATTATTTGCCATTTGTAAATATAGAAACTCTAAAAGCTTGAAACAATCGTATATACGTAAATATTGGTTTCTGTGATCTGGTTTCAAAATTTCTAATTAAATGTTACAAAAGTTTCATTATTTTCTCGCCGATTTTTCTAGTTCTTTTTTTTTCTTTTTTGGTTTTTCTTTAATTCCTTGATCTTAAGCGCACTTGTTAAGTTGACAAGGAGCAAGCATTCAAATGATTATCTGCGTCTTTAAGGGTATAATTTTCATTCATTCGTATTAAAAAAAAAAGTATATCAAGGATAGGTGTAATATTTGGGAGATTCGTATATTTTATATAGTAGTTATTTCGAATATATCCTAATTTCTCCTCTATGTCAAGGATATTATCATGCAGTTATAAATTACAAAATAAAATTTATCAAATCATTCAACGTTAAATCATGATTAATAGATCTTTTCTCTGATTGACATTTGAACGCGTGCCACCTAGTATCCATCGCTTGAGATCTTATATAATTATTCCAAGGTAGAAGTATCGAAAAACATTTATTGGAATTCTGTCAGGATAATACCGGGAGAACGTTTCTTAAAGAGTATCCTCGTTTGAAATAAATTCTTCCTAGCAAGCATTTTTGGCCGCCTCGATTGTCCGCATCATTATAAGCTATTCATTCAGGAACGCTTTTTCTTACGCTTATAAGTATTCATCTATGAATATCTTCAGGACCAGCTCAGATTTCTGTATAAAATTTCTATGTAGATGAATACGCTAATAAATACGGTTTATGCTATAAATATATTTCTAGTTGAATATATTTATGTTCCTATAAATTTCAACAGTTTCGGTGTTAACACTATTATAAGCGAAATAAAACAAATGTTCGCGGTTTCTCAGTAAAATTCCTTTGGGAGGTAATACAAGCGCAGTGTGTATCAAAAAGCTGATTTCCGTAGATGCAATCGATACAAGGAAATAAATAAAAAGTCCTCAATAATTATGTATCTGCTTGAAAGTATGGACGGACGTATCCAGCTATTAAAATAGCAGCAAATTAATCATTATACGTTATACAGATATGTTCTTTCAGCGAAGTGCGACAACAATACGAAGAACAAGATAGTTTGTTCATAAAGTTAGTCAAAAATGGCCAAAAAAATACAATCGCATAATTCATGGCGGCGCGGCGTGTGAATGAGAGGAGAAAAAGATAAGGAAGAAAATTGAACTTGTCCTGAAGATGATCGTTCAACACATGGTCTCGATCTTATCAGTTTTCACAGATGGAACGTACGTTCTTGTTCAATTTTTCATCTTTCATAAGGCGCGATCGAGTTCCCCGGAGAACTCAAAAAGATGTTATCAGGGAAAAGCGATCTTTCAGCTGATCCAGTCCGCACGTTTACAGGGTCCTATAGTTCCATGAGACGTGTCGAATCTTCGGCGATCGTAGAAAATCGAGGAATCCTGCTGTGAATGTCTTCAAAGAAGATCAAGACGCTCCGTAGACGCATGCGGAGTTGTCAGGTGGACTGATCTTCTCTACTGGCAATACTGCCGCTCTGTGCCATTCGTCGCGCACCTAAAATTCCATTTTTTTAAATCCATAGAGTTAATAATTAAGAACGTACGGCAATATACATAAATATCGATAGGATTTAAATAATAATCTCGCGTAGAAGGCAAATTTTAATTGCTTTGGAATCTTTGAATTATTCAACGTTTTATAAGTAACAAACCCGAGGATGTAGCTTTTTGAATATTTTATGATAAGGGCATTTTGTTTATCTTAAATTCCTTATTATTTTAGCTTGTTTTGTTTTTAAAATTTTAGTTGGTTGTTATAACAAATTTTATCCAGTAAATCTTATAAATCGTAATAAACAAATAAAGATAATTTTCATGTTATATTCGGAATGCGAATTTTTAATATAAATTTATATTATATGTACTGTAGTATAAACTTATCCATTCCATCTATTCCTCTTGAGCAAGTATATCTCTTATACAATTAGCACAAATCCTATTTTACTCTTTGATTATATCCATTTTAATTAATTGGTAAGAAATATAACTCACCTGCTCGACCTTAGCGAATACCCTCAATAAATTGAGGCCAGCTAGCTTTTTAATGTCTTCCTCCGTCCACGTTGGATCCTCCAACAGAGTAGCCAACAATTGCGGATACCTCGAAACATCCTCCAAGCCGGTAGGAGTGCTGAAAAGCGCATCGATAATCGCAGTGTCGGTTTGTTTGATTCATAATGACCTCTATCATTCAGAGAATAGATGTTCGACACTAAAATTCGTTTCAGCAGTCTCGTATCAATGAAAGCAATTTTACGATTTACGCGTTCGCCTAAGTGTTCATTGTGTGTGCCAGTGAAATGTTAGCAAACTCCCTCCTCATAGATACAACAGTAATTGCTTCATTGAGCTGAGTATCGATAATGATTATTCTCTGAATGCGCGTTGTTGTGCCGAGGATACTCGAAAGATAATTACAAATTTATCCCGTCGAAGCCGGCTCCTATTCCAACGTGATCGATCCCCGCCACCTTTCGAATGTGATTGATGTGTGCTGAAACAGCATGGTCGTCCTTAATAAACTTGGTCGTGCCGTGGCATTTGAAATGTTGATTTTATTATTTTCAACCTGCACTGTCATTACTGTACTCCATTTGAACAAAATACGTTTCTGCTTGATTGTTAATTGGTCCCGGCGCGCGTGTTAATCAGTTTCACATTAATTTACGTAAACGCGATCGAACAGAAGAAACGAATCATTGTTCAGCTCGAATATAGATGTGTTTTATTAACATAGTAGAAATTATTCCATTCTTATATTTATTGTTTTACATCATTCCTCTCGATAGGAACGTCGCGTATTCATTTCGCCGAAGTTCGGACTAAAGAGGTTTCCGAGGTAATTTTTCGGAATTTCAAGAATTCTAAGTTCCAATTATTTTTTATTTCTCAACTCCTACACAGAGCATCGTGATCCCAATCTTTTAGTCAACAGTCCAGTTATAAATTATATTATTTTGCGTACTTCGCAAATCAGTTCACAATCGATGTTGAATTTTAATTTTTACTTTTTAGAAATATCTGTATTTTCAGTATTTGCAAAGGTTTGACAACATTTATCGAAATAATAAATTCAAAATTCGAAATTAAATGTTTTTATAACAAACAATCATGATTTGTAAAATGGACCATGTTATTACGTAGTGGAAAGAATTTCAAAGCTAATAATTGCAATGCAGTTTCTCCTACAGTCGACTATTGCTTTAAATAAGAACGAAATAACATATCGATGATACTTTACGTACCAATAACGTCTTTTATGGTAGCTGTACTGTTGCACGTTATGAAGTATGTATAAAACGGAACCATTGCCACACCGCCATTTTTAGCCTGTGAACAGATGTATTAACCTGAGATATGCCAAGATTGTACAACTCTGAATATTATTCGCGCAAAGAGAAGCGATTGTAAAATGGTGCGGAAAAGAATAAAGCGGTTATTTCATTTTCCGCGAATATACAAAGGCATTGGATTTTTATTGTGCTTTTAAAAAATTCTTCTCATTCCTGCAGTATACATATGGACTGTTTCAAAAGATATATATAGATGAAAAATTTAGAAAGCTGCTGGTAGTTTGTAAAATTCATAAATAGAGTCGACAAAAAGCTATTAATTTCAGAGTATGTGGTAACTGCTGGGGTCAATTTGTGGAAAATGCGCATATCGTTTGTAATTCAATTCGTTATTTATGTAGGATAACAGTTTTCGAATAAATTTAGTAATTTATCTTGACGTACTGTATTATGTAATTTACAAAATGTATCTACAGAACGCAATAGCGCACAATTAACGAAATCTTTAAACAAAAATTACATAGATCGTTCGAATAAAGTATTGGAATCTTTAAATTCAATTTTCTAATTGCCAAATCTGAAAAGTACAAGATGGTATGATAAAGTATTCGCGAGACACGCAAGCTCTCGGAAGCTACAGAAAGTAACGGTTTACATCGATTTGTAGTTTACGATTTCTCCGCTTCAATCTACGATTCGAATGTTCTACACCGTTGGACGATATTAAAAAAGTTGCGATTCGAGACGGCATACTTTCTGAAATGCGACTGGGAAACGCACATTGAAATTCGATGAGTTGGTCGCTTGCTCAAATCTGGGGCGCATTCGTAGCTTTCCATATTGATTTCGTCCAGAGTCCTTTTTCAAAAGACAAACGGAAACGACTTTGGCTACCATTAGAATCATCTGTTTCCACTTGCTTTTATGTTCCTGTTCTTATAGCGTTGGTAAAGGGGACATCTGAAGTTGTTTCTCGTTGCTTTTTCTTTTGCACGCATTCGATATTATAGGGCAACAAAGAAATCGGTGGTTATGTCGCAAAAAGTTTACGCGTTTGTTCTTTCTCCGGAAGTTTTATTTACTATCTAGTATAACTACGTTAGATTGCAAAAGGTACAACTTCCTCATTGTTAGATGACCGAGTCATTGATCATTTTCTATTTCAAGCCGACTTTTTGAAGCATTTAATTTCTTTAGTTGTGTGATTTTTTCACTAGACCGGTGGTATGGGTCTTGTGGTCAGTTCTTGAATTGCTCGCCAATAAAATTCGAAGAAATCGTAAAGTTACTCCAGAGGAATGCAATTTCACTTCCATTCCACGGAGACAGTACACGTTGCATTGAAATTTTAATACCGCCAACTGCTATAAATCATATTCTCCGCTTACTAGGATTTTTGAACAATTGATTCAAAATTCCATGAAACATTTAATATCCACGACGCGACGTGTCCGCGCGTCGTGTCATCGGAAATCGCCATGTTTCCCGATACAAAATTTTGCTTTTTCGAATTTTGCCATAGTACAATGAAAACGTTTCTCTCGCTCGACGTTATAAAGTTCGTATCACCAGTGCCTGTCGCGCTTAAATTTGGCATGAGATTGCTTTACTCCTTCCCGATGCTATTTACATGAATATTCATTTGATCTATCCAATTTTAAGTTGCGCCATTAACCAATAATTTAGCAGCTTAAGCGGAATTTATAAGTGGAATTTACGTTACTCGTATATGTTAAGATTAGCATTACGAGAAATTATTTAAAGCTACTCTGCAGATTCCCTTATCAATTTGCATGGTAGAGATTTTTACGGTACAGTAATCGATACACTAATTAGAAAGAAAAGTTAGATATAGACATAGAATCGGTACGAAAGAAACGCGATAAACTACTCTAATTTCCTCCATTTAGCTGACCTCTATATTCCTCGTTCAACTTAACTTTATAATCCCCTCCAAGATAGAAACGCAGCTACATCTAACCGATTCGTCAATGCCGAACTTTTGATGACAATCTAAACAATCTCCTAAAGTACCGGACCGATTTTTATCTGTTTCGGTTAACACGAAATGCTTGGAGCTAGTGCGCCATGGCCATCCAGTTTTATCAGGACCTTTTTATCTCTACCTCCTATCGACAATTACTGAATGTGCCAATCGAGAGAAGAGACAATGCCCTGCCGTCTAGTCGATACCTGACCTGACTTAAACTATGAAGTAGCGAGCGTTAATTGGGGCAGCAGTGTGGCACAGCTAATAACATGTTACCAGACAGGCCATCGTTCGGCCTCTGATTGGTGTAACTCATCCCCTTGTCGCTTCGTCATGATCGAGCCAGTATTGATTGTACCGGCGAAGCAAATAAGAAACACATATTGATTCTCTCTCGTAAAGATACAATTAGTTGGGATTTTAATCAAGCTAATTGGATTAGTAGATATTGCTTGTCTCTTAATATCCGACTGTGATTTGATTTTTATATAATTCAAATTTTATTTTAAGGATATTTATATAATGTTTTACTGTTTCTTTTTAAGTTCTTTGTCAAGTTTACATTAAAAATTCGCGCGCCTATTACGAATTTTATACAAAAAGACTTTCCATATACAAAAAAGAATTAATAATTGCCAGTCGAGTGCACGAACGCATGGTTAAACGGAATTTAAGGCATTGTTGTCGTCGTCTCAAATTTAATCCGATAGATTAACTTAAAGCATCGACGCAGGGTAATTGTCATTTTGACGTCAGTGATTGGCAGGCGCAGGGCAGCGATAGGATTAAATTTTAATCGAGCTTTGCACGCGAGACTTAATCACTTACAATCAGTTTACTCAATGTTGCGTCATTAATGTGAAATCACTTACGAATCCAATAATTGTGGAAGCTTGGCCACACGGTACAGCGTAAATTACTGCGAGAGCTTTGTGCTTCGAGTGGAAGATCATCGCGATTCGAGTTTCTTCTGATTTAGAATCCTGATGATTTATTTCTTCGGCTTTCTAGCTTTCGTACTCGCGAACTCGACGAAAACCGTGGAGTATTACTGTCCGTAAAGGAAAGTTTAACGCACGTAGAGGGTCGTAAATATTTAGATAATTTAGCCCGAGTGTTTATGGTGCATGGGAACGTTTTAAAAACAGATTGTACATTCTCATTGGCCAGTTGACTTCCTTGTCGGATAAATCATGTACCTTCACGTATTGTAATCCCAATTTAATCCTACAGAATTCTCTGCAGAACCATTTTTTGTCAGCCTCATTGACCCAGCTCGTATATTATTTTATACGAGTATCCCGTGTGACTTTTTTCCACCATTATCCCAAGCGCGAATTCCGCGCCACGTTGAACATGTACTTTCTGCCCTGAATATATCCTCTTGGTCGTTTCGAACTCGCTTCGAATTTCTCTCGTTTTTCATCCCGTATGCTTTTTTCTCGATTCGTTTGCACGGACCTGACACATTCAACGGACGAATTCACCCCCTTTTCCTTGTCGTTCAACTGACGTTTCAACCGCTCGGCTGGTTTCGAATTTCAGACAAGAAGACAGAGGAAGAAATAGATAGATAGGTAGATAGATACGATAGATAGATAGATAGATAGATAGATAGATAGATACATGGAGAGAGAGAGAGAGAGAGAGAGAGAGAGAGAGAGAGAGAGAGAGAGAGAGAGAGAGAGAGAGAGAGAGAGGCACGTAACGCGTTTTCATCAAATCCTACAACGAGGCTGGACCGGGCCAACCCTGAACTTTTCGGAACACCCGACCTGGTTCTAGTCGCGTGTTTGCTGACCTAAAACCAAATAATCTCTTCGTTGGCTAACGTTTGCGAACAGTTGGTCAAAACGGATGGAACGGTTAGGAATATTCGTGTGTATTTTTGCATACATATACTCTTGAACTATAAGTAAATCAATCACTCGAAGCAAGAGGTGATAGCCGATGATAGAGGAAACATTTTGGTTTAGTGACTACAAAGATTAGTTTCGGCTATTAGACTTATTGCTGGGCTATTTACGAATGTGTATATATGCATTCATGGGAAATATAAATGTGCATAAATGGACAAAACGTATAATTAGGATTTAAAATTCATATTTATATTTAATATTAATTTCAACGCCAAAATTAATATTAATATTAAATATTAATTTTTACATTAAATATTAATATTAATTTTGACACTAAACATTAAAGGTGTTAACAGTTATAATTTATTATTTGGTGTTAAATTTTATATCTTTCATTACTATAAAACGAAAGGAGATTGAACGTACGTTTATTAAACGCAAAATGTTTCCTTTATGTTTTTCAATCTTACTCGATCGATGTGTAATTTTAAAGTATTTCATGTCCTTCACATTATAACTAGCGTTACTATGTTCACGTATTTCATTAATTTAAAAAATTATATCGCTGTAATTGATTTCCAGAGTTCGCGCACGCCTTTCAAAATTTGTTATTTAACATTAGAATGCCATGAACTTTAAGTATATATTATCTGAAAGGGGATTAAACTTAATGTCGGTCCACTAACTTTCAATGTAGCAGTTGGAAAACTGTAACTAAAACGTTAAAATTTATCGAGCGACCCAAAAAGCTACGACGACGCGACGGTCGGTAGTGGGTTAAGCATGGATTACATCATAAATGCTCACTAACAATTTTATCTGCTACCGTATTTACGCTCAAACTGAATTATTTTCTCCTGCTTTTTTGCGTACAAAGACCATCATTTTAGGCGGACCAACGAGATTGCTTGGAGATTTTAACAACGTTGAGCTTATAAAAGATACGCGACAACTAGATTAGTCAGTGTTTCGGTTTATTTTTCAAAATGTGGTATTAATACTTACAAATTTTTTATTTTCTGGAAGAAGCATTCGAACAATTATCTATTTCCTCCTGTCCAGTCTGGAAATTAGTTAAATTCAAATATACTTGACAAATTCTCGAACTCGATTTTCTCGAAAATCAAGCCTTGAACGAAAATGATTTATGCTATACATTCGTTTCTTATTTTTTCGTAAGGAATCACCCGAGAAACATGTTGTACATGTTATTCGATTTCACTTTATGTGTTATATAATGAAGTTAATTATTGAATATTTTATGATCCTGAAACAGATAAAATAATATTGTCGTTGAAAAGCAACACTTATTATTGCTACAACCAAATAATTATTGTCTGTTAAGTTCAACAGTCGCCGTTGGCTTTGCCTTAGAAACTCAAAATGCAAAATATGAGGTTACTTTATTTATGACTTGATATATTTCTACTGGCGCGCTTAACGAAGATTTACCGGAAATTTTTCAGAATTATATGACATTGCATATTTCTGAGCAATCAAGAGTAGGAAAAACATTGACAACTGTATTTTCCACGATTCTACGACTTGGTCCAGAATAAATTCATTGGTCTTAATAAAATATCTACTTAGCTCCTCCGAGACGTAGAAAAACTTATAACTGTAATGTTAGGACTTTTATGTTGGTTCCTATCTCCTATATCCGGTTAATAGTTTCTACGCGGAAAGTGTGCATAGATATGTGCATACAGTGTTAATCATGCGAGCAAACTTTATACATGTTACTCTAGGAATCGCAATAGATTGAAATATACTTACTACACCATAACAATAAATTTTTGCAAAATATTACTTTTCTCCCGCAATGTTGTCTCTGGCATTCATATCGTTGAACATTTTTTTACTCCATGAAATTTATCTTGTTTTAATGATTTTAAAAAGTTTAATGAAATGCGATTTAATAAATCATCAATGATTACCGTGACAGTAAACGTGTGAACAATTGAGTAACATAAAAAGTAGAAAATCAAGAGAAGTGGACTTATCGAGTAAATAGATGAAAGTAGATAGTGAAAACACATTTTCGACCACCCATTGCACATTTTCTACAGCTGGTCAAACCTGCTCTGTTCGTATGCAACACGCGGCACCCTGCTGCACTCATTGCATCACTTTGTGCAGGCGTCGAGTGCTCTTGGCGGTTCCACTCTTACACCGCGTCGCGGCGCCTTCAGATGAACTTGCGAACGTGTAAGTCGATTTTTCTCCTTCCATTTTAATTCTTACCCCCTATCCATCTACCTTCCCTTGGTTTACAACAACATTCTGCGCGACCTTTCCTTTTTTCGTCTACGTTCGTTTCCGCAACCAAATACTTGGCTTTTTACGACGTCGTTTCTTCTGCTTTGTCCTTTTCTATAGGTTCCTTTGTTAATTGACAGCCAAATTACAGCGTTTCTCCTATCATTTGATGTTTCTGTTAAATGATACTGTGTTTACCGAGTTATTGTCGGTTTGTAGCGAAATCGAAGAATTTCAAAGTAATATATTTATACAAAAGTAGCAGTTTCTATACTAAACATTTTCTAAAATGTATATGCTAGTCAACGTTGAACGATCTTATTATTCAGTTTGATATATATTACTCTATTTAAAGAATAAGAAGTTTGGTGTTGAATATTCCAGCTTCATCAATACGTAAGATTTAACATTGTCTTCTTGTATTTAACTGTTTTTATGCTTGTCGTATTTAATAATTTCTATTCTATTTTACATATGTATATTTTCTTTATTAATTTTTTATTGAACGCTCTGGCAGTCTTTCGATACTACGTTTTATTGTCTAAAGGTTACGCTTGAAAAGAATTGAATTCTATTGGTAACAAGGATTTATGCAATGTCCAATTCATGGAAAGGGAAGCGTATAACGTTCATCTGATCGAGTATCGAAATTGGCTTAACCTTGCCTCACTATCCTATCGCATTTCCATGCACTCCTAACTTTTCCACGTCGTTTGGTTGCACGGGAACTTACCAGATTTCTAAGCACGTCGTCTGGCACGTTTCTAGTGGAATTGCAAAGTGCCCTAGCAGCACTGTGAGAGAAAATCACCGGTGCCCTCGTCGTCTGCAGGGCCGCCCTCATAGTCCTTGTTGAGACATGAGAGAGATCCACTAGCATTCCCAGTCTGTTTAGTTCCCTGACGACTGCCTGAAAAATAATAAGATATAAGTATGCATATTTCATGCTTAATTTTCGTTAACCCTTACCCTCTAAACGTCAAATCATTCTTTTTAATAAAGAATTGCACTCTCTGCAGTCATTGCAAAAATTATTGTACGAATACAAATAATTCTCTACGGAGAGTTTTCACACTTTTATATACTTCGAGTCCTTTGAACTTCATAAAATGGTAAGAACTAGACGGACGAAAACAATAGCAACGAGAAAATTGACTAATCTCTTTCATAGAAGATTACTCTTTTTCATAACCACACCGTGAAAAAAACAGACAATACGATAATGGAAAAAGAAATTTCAAGCGAAATGTTATGTTAACGTAACGTTGATCTTTAATTAAATCAGCACATCACTGTGACACTACTGTATAATTTCAAGAATAATTTCAAGGAATTATCGCGTATGTTATCACCACACACGTGACTGAATTAACTCTTGGCTCTAGGTAGGATAAATACCGTCGACTGTTAAACGTGCCGATGACGTGGCTAAATAATTGTCACGTATTTAAAGATCGACAGAGGTTGCCTTTCGATACGTGGATTCGGTCGAACTGCGTGTAATTCCATGAATACGGTTAGAATGCAAATTTTCATGCCAGCCACCGCCGCCAAAGAGATTACGTGATTTTACAGTTTGCATTACCTTCAGCCACGGCGAACTTTATTCGTACGCAAAACGACTCGAATTTCGTTTCGGCAGCCTAGTTTTCGAGCAGCCACGTGTTCCTGTTTTGCATTCGCCGCTGCCACGGACATTATAGAAATTAACTGACATAACGGATGGCCGTGTATTCTGTCGTGATGCATACGTATACGTGCTCTTTAATTAACAGAACGAAATTCACAGAGCGCAACATTGACCGTACAAGGTTGCGTTACTCTAACAATCTTTTTTTCACCCTCTCCAGTATACACCACCCTAGCGAACCTTTTTCTTCGTTCCATGCACCGTGCTTTTCTGTTTCATACAGTAGCCCGGTTAGCGCATAAAACTTAATTGCCCGTGAATCGTGAGCAACTCGAAAACGAAAATATACAAGTATTGGCCATACACTACATACGCTGCATTTTAAACGTATTATTCTGCGCCGATTTTTTCATCTCTGGCGCGGCCGCTGTGTTTTTTCAGTAAGATCGAAAACCAAAGTGTACACTGTCGCTCATGAATACGTGGACATTTTGGTCGATTTGTATTAACGATACACGAACGTTCACTGCAAACAAACGATCGAAAACAATACTCGCTATTTTCTTATGAAATTACACATTCTACATACGCGTAAAGAAAAGGAACGGGATTAATCGAATGATTCCGTAATCAGAATTTGTACAATTCAAAAATTATTGGAGACCAAAGTGAGGACGTCGTAGTGTTGAAAATTGCTACGCCCTCTTTGCTCCTTAATGCCGCAGTAAAGTAATATGGGAGCCCGGCAATCTCGCACAATTACAAGACGTGCCACTTGGAGGCAATTACTCTGAAACGCCGGAAGGGTCAGTATATATGTACGTGTGCATGGACTTAAGAGATATCTTTAATTCGGCGCGATTTCACAGGGCGTTGATTAAGAAAGATGATCGGAGTTACTTGTAACACGAGAGACGGGATGGTCCCGAGATATTACGTGCGAGAGAAGGAGAAAAGAGAGGAGAAGAGGAAAAATCAGAGATCGTGAGGGTGAAGGATGAGAGGGGTTGGATGGTGGTAAGGTTGAAAAATAGCGTAGAGGACGAAGAAACGTCGGCATTTCGACTGGCGAACATTAGTCGATGGCGTAAGCAAGCCGCCTCTCCTATCGCGCGAAAATAGAAGAAAAAAGCTGATGCGGTGCATAGACCGGGACGTCGATACGAGAGAAAGGAAAAGAAGGAACACAATGGGCGCTGTCTTTTTTTTGCGAGCGCGCTCCCGCTCTAACAAGAAGCCAGTGATGTTCGTTTTTCTTGGTATGCGCGATTTTGTACAGACAACGGGGACGAGGTGTTTCCATCGATTTAAGCTACCTTTCCACGCGGCCATTCCTTCTTCATAACGAATATTTAAACGTTCGCGCGTCCTCAGATAACGAGATTCTATTAGCGAGGTTGCTGGAAATAATTTGACTTTGCGGAAGCTATAATTTTCACGCGTAATTCGAGGAAATATTTTACCGTAGATCTTTCAAAAGATGGATTATTTTCTGGCATTATCAAATGGCATATCAAAAGGATATGGCTTAAAAAATATATTTGTCAAAACTTCTGTAAAAAAATATGGTGCATGTATTATGTCCATACAAATTTCATTGATCGATCTGAGCAATGAAGTAATAACAAATACAAGATATTCTTTCAAAAATTAATGTAACGTATTTCCTTGAATTTTTAAGCTTATCGCGAAGAATCGTGTTCTAACTGAGCTATAGCGCGCTTCCCAGTGTATGTATTCTATAAAGAAAAGCGTGCACGTGCTTACACGAAGCAACGAAGGAGAATACCATGGGTGTGCAATACGAGTGTTAGGTAATCGAAGAAGGAAATAGAAAAGGAACAGGGGAAATATCGTAAATATCGTGTACTAGTGTACATACACATCGAAACGAAATCTTTTCTTGAAATATATTTGGTCCACAAGGTACAGAGATGCAGTTTCGTATTTAAATGAGAAAAATATTCCGTGCAAAAGTTACGCGGCTCACGAGGACAAATAAATATGTAAATACGAAGCTGATCGTAGGATTTCCAGTTGTCAGTTTCTTTTATTTTTACGTCTGTTTGCGATCACTTTTCTAACGAAACGCGCCGCTATTTGTTTTCAGCTTTTTCGTTCGCCTCATGCGGGTTGGCAAACTTCGAACTGGTGGATATTTTTTTCAATTTTATCTTATTTTGTTCCAGAGAATATTCATACCTTATACTATATAAATGACGATAATAGACAAATATTTAAGACTTTGAAGTATCCTGATATTTATTTTTAGTAAAAGAAGCATTTAATATTATAAATATGAAATTCGTAAAAATGTCCAGTTTGAATCTTCCTCTTTCAGAATTAATCAAAATATGCACGTACTTGAAATATTTATATTGCACGCGAGGAAAGTAAATTCCTTCGATATTATAAGTATTAATAACATTATCATTTTACGAAAAATGTTTAGCTCGATATGTCAGTTTTCTTCATCAAAAGCTTGTGCCATCGAATAACATAGCAACGCAATTTCCTCGCGAGCGGCGTGGAACGAAATATTAGATTATTTCCCAGCGATTTATACGAAAGATTCGCGTCGTCGGATGCTTACGTAATGTCATACAGTGGTATTGAAAGCCACTCGAATTCAATATCGAAAGAAACAAACGCGAGGAAAATCCTTTCGGGAACTCGGTTACATCACGAAATTATTTACAGTCTGTATCGTAACAGCGGGTCGAGGCGAGGGTGCAGCAGGAAAGAGAAGCAAGACAACCGGGAATAGCTTTGAAATCCTCGGATTAGTGGAATTTTGTAGTAAATTGTCTAGCAAGGTTGCCATGTGGTACCTTCGCAATAACGATTTTGTACCGACGTTGTTTCAATATAGCCGATGGTGTGCTTGAACAATCGAGCTATGCCTGGCAATGTAGCTTGCACACGAACACAATGGAAACCGTGGTCTACGGTGGTGCGCATGTAAATGAGAGGGAAAAGAGGCAAAGAAGAAGAAAGAACGGGGAGTAACAAAGAGAAAACGGTGGAAAGGGCAGCATCCAGCAGAACGAGACGAGAATTCGAAGGGGAGAGATTAGCGAAGGAGGGATGGAAATACTGAAAAGCAAAGGTGGTGGGGAAGATAGCAGAGATGGCTTATTTGATTTACGTTCTCGCTTGCATCTCTTCCGCTTCCAACCCCTTTCTTTATTCTTTTTTTTATCACGCGACAGAGACTACCACCGAGAGAGTGCAAATTCCGCAAGATCGATAAAAAATGCTCCATCTCGTCCCCATCTCTGTTCACAAAAAATTCACCAGTGTTTCTTTTTCTCTTTCTTTATTTCTTTTATCTTTGTCGTCGGTATATCGAGATTCGTGCAACGAATTTCGACTGGAAAATTTTCCCCATTCCGTTTTAACGATTGAAACTTCTCCGCGAGATTCCGCGAGACCTATTAAAATAGGTCACGCGCTTATAACTTCAGGAAGAATGAAGAAACGTGGCGTAAATAGAACGCGCATCGTCATTGATTGCTTTTCATTGATTATTATTTACCTTCGTTCATCGAGAGTACTACGGTTACTTATAAATATAACGTTTATCGCTCGGAGACGATCGATCGATCGTTCTTTAATATTTGCCCGCCTACCTGTTTTCAATACGCTGTAGAAACTGTTCCCAGCAAAATGTTAAATGAGATGGAATATCTTTTCAACAAAACATTTTCATGTACTACCTTGGTTGTTGATGGTACAGTTATTAATATAATCGCCGTACACCTTATGTTTTAATGAGTACGATTAACGTAGTTTAGATATAATATTTCGCGCAATTGATTTATAAGTTCAAGCGATGTATTGATATTTATTCCAATGGAATTAAAATTCGATGGAATTTGATTTAAAATTGCTTGCTTATTATGACGTACGAAGACAGCAAGAGGGATTGTTTATTGACAGTTTATTCGACTTAAAAATTATCTTTTTGTAAAGCAGAGAACAGTGACTTATCATTTCTCTCCCTAGTTGCCTGCATATGCATGTATATGATGATTTCGTTTGTTAACTTACCTTTCCAAACTCACTGAGGCCTGGTGTCGAATCCTGGGTACTGTTCGTCTCGCCAACTGAACAGACTGCCCTGCCAAGAAAATGTCTGTTAGAATTCCTTTCTTCTTTTGCGTAAAGCCGTCGAGAGCTGTAATAATTTTTTAATACACACGCTTCTGTCTTTGTTCACTCGGTAAACATGAATTTCTCACGTGTTAATTTTTCATTTGCCAATGGAAAAATTTCATTTAACCAGAGGAAGGAAATGCCAGGTCGAAATCCTACGAATCGTTTTAAAATCGAGAAATAATTTATCACCGCGCGGAAAAGCAATTTCTGATCGTAAGAACAGTTCGGCAGAGGCGTAGAATCGTTCGGGGGTGGTCGTGGTTCAGAAGGTAAAAGATCGAAAGATCGTCGGCGACTCGCGAAGCCATAGAAAATTTAATCCGAGCCACGAAAGCCGGTAATCTTTCTTCTCCGGTCGATTCTCACCTCGATGCCGATGTCGCCGCGGAAACGTTTTCAGAGGAAGGAGGGTCGACAGCTCGTCGTCATCGAGAACCGCGGGAAATCCAATCGTCTTGGCAATCCCCCGTTCCCACGAGGAAATAGCGGACGAAGACAAAGGAGAACGTGAAAAAAAGATGGAGAGATGGAGGTCGAGGATTGGAGATCGATTAGGCCTACGTAACATTTTCTGTAAAGCGATTCCGGTATCGTCGCAAGAAAATGATTGTTTGATAATAATTAGGGACGAGACCAAGTTCAATGAAAACAGAGTGGCTGAGGAAAATATTGGAACACTTAGAGAAATTTTTCATGGATATATTACGTGTGTTATGGAAAATATTTTGAAATTTCGTTAGCACGGTACCGAGACACGGGTATCACGATTACATTGGTCAAATTTGAAACTAATCTGTAGGTACTTAGTTCGGATAATCGAACTACTTACTTCCCTACTTACTGTACTTTTGTTTCGTCTCGACTGATCCCTAACTTTTCAGCCAACGCAATTACAATATGTACACGAATTCGTTGTACATGGAGACTGAATTCCATTAGATAGAATTTTCTCGACATGCTTCCCTCACATACGTATCTACTTTTCCTTATCCGTGGCACCTTGCGGCGAAGCAAGGCGCATTAGGCCTGTAGAAGAGAAAAATATGTAGCATCGAAACAGAGATTTGTTCGAGGACAACGTGACTCTGGTTCTTATTTACAGCGCCGCCAGCCACAGCGTCGAGGGACTCGTAAAGTAGGCAAGGATTGAAAAGCAGGCTGTGAATCGGGTCGACGCGGCGGCTATTGTCGTTTGATACTTTGGACTCGAACTGTTAGTTACGGGCAACGATATCGGCCATCGAGTAGTACATTTTGCATTCACGATCATAGACGGATACATAGTTGGCTCGTTCCTCGTTGCAAACTCTCGAGGGTATAAATTCCAGCTTTGTGACAGGAATTATTCTATCTTAATGGTGAGCTTTCGGTGTGGAAAGTATGTAGGTCGTGTTGTGGATACGCTTTAAGGTCTGTAGCTTCGCGAAGTGTTCTCTGCAAAATTGATGCTCAATAGCGGTGTATCTGCTATCTGAAAGGAACTTGTTATTCCGTTGCTCCTATCCGCCGCATTCGATACGTTTTTCGGGATTCTATCTATCGAGTTTTCAACCATTCCACCCGTTGTTCTACCGGTAAGATAATTTTGTTAGTTTTTGTCGGATATCTGAGTGGTATTTGTTCGTGAATCGTACCGACAAAAATTTATCAACACTGGGATACAAATTTAAGTAATCAAAGAAGTCAAATAAATGTATATCCATGTGTTTATGGACGCTGTTAAACAAATGGAGCCGGAGATTTGCTGTACTTAAATTGGATTTAGACCTAATAGGGATTTGTTTCACACCTTAAATATCATAATTAAGATTAGACTTTGAAAATTTTATGTATTTTTGCAAATTAGGTTTCCTATAAGTGCTTAAAAATTTACAATCTACTCGTTGTTGAGCAAACAGAACTGTAAAAAGTTCCATATAAAACGCACGATATATCTATAAAAGACTTTTTACGTTGAATTTTCAAATACTTTCGTAAGTCACCGTATCTCAGAACTACACGACTCGCAGGAACAAGGATTTAAAATGTTTACCTCGCCGTTCGCCAGGGTAAAACCCGACAGAATTGAAGAGATGCATGAAGAAAAGCTTTATTTACAACGGAGCCCGGTACAGAGCGTGGGGTATCGTGGGACGCATAAAACTTGCCTGTACGATTGATGTCCTCAAGGAACTCACATTTCTAGCTCGTTTCGACATTATTCTAGTAGCAATCCCATGTTTCTGGAAAGTCCGAACGCGACGATTTCGGGATTCCCGCGAACAGAGAGAAAATAATAAGAAACTTTGCGGGCTGTAAATGCGGGAACACAGATCGGGTCTCCGGAGATTGAACCGTATAGCGAACCCCGGGAATTTCGTTGAAATATAGCGACTGAAAAGGAAACCGCACGAAACTTGTTCGATGCAGGGGGGAATCGACGCTGAAAGAAATTCCTGCGAAGGATCAACTTCTCGTAAAAGGAATCGGTTATCGGACGTACGGGAATCCATGGACTCATTGAGGCATCTTTCGGTCCATTCACTGCTTAGTTAGGATCGAATAAATATAAGAATGAATTTTCGCATGAATTTTCGTCTCTAAACACAAGGAACGTTTTTACGAATTTTCATGCTGGTAATTCCTATACGCTCTATGTACTATTAACGAGTTTGCTTTACTCTGAACAATTTGGTTAATTTACAGTAATAACATGTGAAATTTGTCAAAGCGTAAGTGTCTCACCAAAGATTTTACGAATTTCTATGAAATCTTTCTATGAGATCTTTCTATGAGAATAAAATGTATAAAATCTGATAAAAAATGCTGCATCGGAAAATAAGAGAGCTTTTTGTCGTCGTTGTAAAGTTTTGATTTGAATTGAATAGCATTGAAATGAATACGAACGAATATAATATAAATATAAATGAATATAAATGAATATGTAGTATTTGAACTTTATCTTTTCTTTGTATAGTTCGGGATCAAGAAATGTCCTAATATTGATGAAAGGGGATGTACTTTGCTGTGTATTGAGACTGGATTGTCGATCAGAATCAAAGTTCCTTTGTTTCCTTTCGAAACAAGCTTCTTTTGACCGTTCATTTCTTCGAACGTAAGACGCGAATGGAGGTTTTTGGCAGGGTACTGAAATCGCTGAGATGGAGGAAATTTTCTGTGCGCCAAGGTTTCAGATTGCGTCGAGCTCTTTCAGGTTGATCGGCCATGGCATAGGTTTTTCTTCGGCGATGGATCACGGTACAAAGCGGGGCCGAACGACCTGGTAAAAAGCACTCGTAGTAGTCGTATTTGACGAAAGAGCGGGACGAAAGAAGTTTCACTGGCCGATTAATTGAAATGGAAAAGGGTCCTTTGGTTGAGAAATGTTTTGTACGGAATCAATTCAATGTGCGATTTCGGTCTGATAGCAATGCTTTCGGGACTTCCTTTTTTCTCACCGAGCCGAAAGAATACCATTTTTCTTTTGTACGTTTCTTTCACGATCCCATTATATTTCTACGCGGTATATTTTGTACTCGGTAGTATAATTAAGAATAAAATTAAAAGAATTAGCATACGAATAGAATGGTCGACTAATATTGGCAGCAATAAACTTTTTCCATTGAATACTAATGCGCTCCTTCCGCTATTATTATAAGTATTCCATTGAATACTTGCACTCCGAAAATTTGTACGATCAATCTTTTACAGTGAAAATTTATAAAACCGGAACGAGAATTGTAACCTAAATGTTTTATTCATTTTTATATTTAAAATCATTCTATCCTTTGTTATTTCACTCATTGCGGTTTTGCAGATGTATGTACGTACGTATAGAGACCTGAATTAAATCACTTGGTCGACACAATGACAACATTTCGATATGAAATTGCGTGTATTGTAATTCAATCGTTAATTAAATTGCTCGTAGATTCTGGCTTCTCGAATGGATTATCGATTTATCGCAACGTGAATTGTACCGAGTATATTTTGATACATAATTAATGGGCTGACATTATAGAAAATGATACGCAGACAGTTAAAGGTCTATCAGGTCAATTAGGTAGTTTGGAAGTCCATACACGGAATATTGAAATACTAAAATAAATTTGGAATCCAACTTAGCTTGTTCGTTAAGTTTAACACCAAATGTTGGAAACTGAAAATTTAACCCTGTTTGATCGTAGCTGTTGATTTATGCATATAGGACCATAGAAAAAACATCTGCCTCCGCTTCTACCTAAACTTTATTTAGAAGTTTGACTATAAATTTTTTTGGATCTTTCGAAAGTGGTATGGAATGTACTCACCAGGAAGTATCGCAAGCATGCGTTAAGGTAAGGTATCTCGCGCCCAGGCCGTAAAATGTCCTGAGAACACCTAAGGAATTCCCCAGGGAGTGACCACCTTCCACCCCGATAAGACTTGCGATTTTGCCTTCTCGATGCGCTTCGATAAGACCTACGCAATACGAAAAAGTACCACTTTGTTTAGTACATTTATTGCATCCGTATATTTGAAATCGTCCACATTTTTTATTTATTTTCACCAGGAAAGGATAGGTTACGCTCGTTGAGAAAAATAAACACGTTATCGATGTTTAGATTTAATCGTGATTGAAAGAACAGAATAATAATAAAGAACAGAATAATTTGAAGATATGTCGACAGTTAGAAAAATATGTATTTTTAATCTCTGTTCCAATAAAATGTCCCCTTTTTCCCCTCAAATATTCTCTCAAACTCGGTCTCCATTTCAATAAAAACCATGGTAAAATTATTCTTGTCCTTTTTTTGTCGGTTTTTTTAATGTTGCCCGCAAATTCCTAAAAAGGCGGGAAAGTGGGTGGGATTTGCATAGAAAATTTCTTATCACCGTAGACCAATCAGGTATCAAGGAATTGCTTAGAACGAGTTTAACAAGACCCAGTGTTCTCATACTAGATTATTCAAATCGAGTGAAGAATACGTAAGTACGCAAATAATTCGCTGCTTGTTCGTTTTAATGGTTACGGAATTGTATTTTCTTCCTGAATGAAGGAGGCTCTTTATTTTTCGATTTTTTATTTACCCAGCATCAGTTGTGCTTATGTAGTTGTCAGCATTATCGTTGCCTATTTTTAAACAATGAAAATACAGAATAAAACCGTTTCGTTACATACATGTGACGTAAACTGGTCGAAACACACGTGAATCTTATCTGACCTTTTTTAAATTTTACATTCACTGAACAATTTATAATTTCTTAATTCTACCATTTATTTGGATTCTTTTGTATCTGGTTTGTTGCAATATTCGACCATCGATTCTCTTCAGCCAATGATCCATACTATTGTAGTATGAATTTAATAAGTCGATCAGTCATACGAGGTTTTGTAGAGTTTAACCACCGGTTCCTCTAAGAATCACCTTCTTTTCCACCTACTGCCCTTTTCCTTCCACGACCTTGTTTCGGTTTCTCACTTGGCGGAGTTTTTCAAGCTTATGAAAATGGTTGACAGCTTTCTGGAGCAGGTTACTTGTGAGAAGTTTTACAACAAGGCGTTTGCTATACTTCGCTCAACTCCGACTGTCGCACTTGCCTTACGTCCTCCTCTCATTTTTCTGCAACGGCGCATGCATAACGCGACCTTTGCTTTACGTTTGTTGCACTGTGAGTACGCACTGCAATTCCAACTGACAAAATTCTGTTGACGACTCTTTGTACCCAACCTTCTGAGTTACTTGCAATGACAGAAATTGAAATGACAATTATTTTGGAACTTGCACTATTTTCCGCGCTATTTCACGTTGCGGAGTGAAATAAAGGTAAAGTAAGTTGTAAAGTAAATTTTATAAAGTAAAGAAGCTTCATTATGCAAACGTTTTTGTCTTCCTATTAGTTTGGATATGGAAGACTCTACTATCATCTAATATATATGTATATACTTGCGACCGTAATATATGTATGTAAGTCAATAATAAGTTGACATATGTAGCTCAGTTAAAAACATTAACACGAGTCCAAAGTCCATTTCTATTCTATTTGAAGTTCAAATACGAACTTCGAGATGTAGGTCACAAACTTCAAATACGAATGCGAAATTCTAAGAATCTAGTGCAAGTTTAAAATAGGTCACACAATTGGAAGTTATGCTAACGTACTGACCATTCATTGAAGATAAATTCTCTTTCCAAAGTACTCGAAGAATTTTGTTCACCCCATAGTGATAAAAAATGGGGTCGTAAAATATTCAACGGGAATATTAGGGTGGTTCTTTTGCAAAGGAAAAGCGTGGGCGTAGAAACCGCGTTTGACACGATACTAAGTTGCAAATTGATGTTACAACACTCTGATAGGATTTGTTACGGAGCTTCGTATTTTTATAAGTATCCTGGTTTAAAATTTTTCGTGCGTCAAATTTAAGTTATACCGTCTCGTACTGTATAGGAAATATTAACGTCCATATCATAAACTTTAGATTAAGAGCAAATTAAGACTGGTTTTACGATCATCTTCAGGTTTCAACTATGAAAAAGAAGATTATCTCGAACCAGGACTGTGGTTAAAATTTCAATAGTAGGGATTCTGCGTTATAAACATAACTTGTCAAGAAGTTCCCTATGGGGCTTCTGGTTTTATTTAATTTTGTATATTTCCGTTTCGTTACCCTGGTAATGGTTTCCGCGTGGAACTGTCTGGCTTCGTTGAGCATTCAAGGAAAATGCATGTAGAGGCTCAAAAGACAAGTGAAAAGTTCTATTCCTGACTTTCCGTTGGATGTTCTTTTCGCGACCCCGATTCGGTTTCCTAGTTGCCAGAGTTTCTTGAGCTTATGAAAATGGCTGACAGCTTTCCGACGTGGGTTACTTGTCGCCGAAACTTTTGCAAATTTCCTCGCGCAGGTTATAGACTCCTTCGTTTTTGTTTTTCTTCCTTATCATTCTCTCTCGTCCTTCCCTGTGGTAATTTTCCAAACTCTTTGCCAGAGGAATAACTTTGCGTTTTTAAAAGTCCGAAACTTGCGTATTGTTTGACCGAACAAAGCTGGATGAGAGAGGAAATGTCTTTGGCGGCAAATAGAATTTTATCATATTTTTAATAGAACCATCGCCGTCGACGAATGGACTGAACTTTATTATGATATTTGAAAATTTTAATTTAGAGTTGGGAGTTCGCGAAAGAATATTCGGCGTATTCCTGGCAAAGCCATATTTCACGAAATACAAGTGCGTCGGAATTTTGACGTCAATCTACGCAGTAATGAACGAAACTAAATTTGCTTTTAAAAAATGTGCAATAATTGTTTGCTCGATTTGTGAAATTGTTTGATTTAAACGAGCAAATAGGATATTTTCGTGGAAACAAAGCCGCGAGTTACAGTGTATTTTTGCACTACTTTATTCGTTAACTCAGTGAAAAAATGTAGGAAAGAGTAGAAGCGACGTGAAAATTTGCATGAAGGCAATTTTATCGATTAACTAGCCGCCGATAAGCAAACATTTTTCTCAACCGTCGGTAAAGCTACGACAATATGAAACGGTGCTACCAAGTTGGAACCAATAATTACTTTCCTCTTGAATGATACTGCTTCAGAGAAATCGAGCAATTAATACTAGTTTCCTTTGTCCTCTTGAGTTTCCTCGAGAGCAAACTTCCTACCCGGCTCTGTCGTTTCTGTTGCATCCATTGTTACTTGCAGTTGGTACGCGATTCTAGCAATCTAATTATCAGTAGAACAAGTAGCAACATCTTAAACTTGAAAATCTGTTTTGTTACTGCTTATTGACTGTTATTGTACCGAGTTCCTCAAAATT